>NW_027189148.1:1308825-1329245 GCF_040958095.1 Procambarus clarkii | reverse complement strand
TACTGGTTCAGTAACAGGGTTGTTGATTTGTGGAACCAATTACAGCGTAACGTGCTGGAGGTGGGGTCCCTCGATGTTTCAAGCGCGGGTTGGACAAGTATATGAGTGGGATTGGGTGGTTATATTTATAGGAGCTGCCTCGTATGGGCCAATAGGCCTTCTGCAGTTGCCTTTGTTCTTATGTTCATAGGGAATCTATCTCTGCTCTCAGAGTTCCAACTAGATTCATCAGTTCCTTCACTAATCCTCCTATTATTGCTATAATAATATTACTACAGTCGGAGCTCCAGCTAACACAACTCCCAACCTTTCTACCTATAGATTCTTCAGATCCCTTGTTATTATTTCGAGTCATTATTATTCGATCTATTCAATTTGTATGGTATACTATGTTCCTGTGCCTTTTTTTATAATATTTTTAAATATGTTATAATTTAATTCACATCGAAATCCCTTTTTACATCACCTATCCCAGGGTTCACATCTCGCTCCAAGACCGGCCCACCTGCACATGCCCAAGACTTTCCAATCTATTTCACCCAGAGAATTTCTCAAGCAATTAAAATCAGGTTTTCAAAAATCTGGCACTCTAACAGAATTTTCTCCTACAACTATTTAATTCTTTACTAAGTCTGATTTCTTTGTGATCACTGTTCCCTAGCTCACTGCCTATTTCGATGTCATTAATTTGAGTTTCCCTGTTAGTTAATACTAAGCCTAAAATAATAATTTCCTTAAGTGCAATAATATTTATTTTTTCCTGCAGACAAGAGGATTTAAATGGTTTATTTTGTTTATTTGTTTGTGTAATATACTTTAAGTGTATTGTTATTTCAGGCCCTTCTCTTTCCCTCTTCATTTTGCCAATGTGTGTTCCCCACAAATCACATACTTTTATTACCTCCTTTCTCGGTATCAATTTCATACTAATATCTACTAACACATTAAATCTAAACAATCCCCTCCAACCGCAGGTTCCAACGATTTGGCAGCACCAACAACCCCAGCCCTAGACAGATGCAACTCATACCGAGCATACATGTAATTTCTCCATGGAAGTTCTCTGGTTATCTATGAATGATATTGCATTTGTTTGCAATATTTTTCCAGTCGGCAATTGACACCAAGTGCTCTCGACAACCATTCATTTCATCTCCCTTTCTTGGAAGAATGCCACATATGATCGGGATATGTTCTTGCTCCTTACTAATTCTATGCTGTTTTAGACCTCTGTATCAGTGTCTCACTCCTAACTTCTCCTACATCATTTCCACCGGCACTGATACAAATAACGGATTTGTTCCCATTACCAGCCATACTATCATTCATATCGTTAACAATATCACCAATTCCAGCTCCCGGATAGCAAACTCTTAACCTTTTCCCCCTATCTCTGGCACAAAAACTTCTTCTCAAATAACTAACCTGGGATTCTCCAACCCAAAATTCGTTTTGGTACTTCCTTACTTTCTGACTCCTTGGGGGACCTGCGCTCCTTTTGCGCAGGTCCTTTTTGATTGCCTTCCTTTTTGAGCAAACAGCAGGCTCCCTACAGCACTCGTCTTCCAACACGGCGAATGAGTTAGAAGTCCTTAGGACATCTGTAGACGGCCTTGTCAGAGTCTTCTTAAGATCCCTGTCTACGACATTCTAAGACGAAGACTTTCTACTGCTGCTCTCACCCTTTCCTTCCTCTTGACATTGTTTCATGCTTCAGTTCCTTCATCTGTCATAGGTACTCCCGCAGGGAATCCCCCTCTGTCCTTACCAGAGGTAGGGACCCTGCCAACACGCCGTTCCATCCCAAAACCTCATGTTGCCCCTTTTCAAGTGGTAGTCGTAGTGCTAGGCGCTTTCTTTCCTGATAATTATTTTTGTTTTTAATTAAGCCAGGCACATTCAGTCACAGTGAGAGGGGTGTTACCTGGAGCTCGAATAAACTATCATAGTAATAATGGAAGGTATAGTGAGGGAACTGGGGAATCTATGTAGAGCTCTGAGAACATAATTGGATTCACAGTGGGAGGAGCTAAGGCAGATGAAACAAGGTGTCTACCCCCAAAAGGAAGCAAAGGATGTGTCTAAGAATTTCATTGGAAGTCATCGTCCTGGAGTGTCGCAAAGGACAGGGGATTTGTCCCCTGTCCTTTGCTGTCCTAAAGATAGGCAAATTTTCGTTTTTTCCTATTTTTTTTTTTTTTTTAGTTTTATTTGGTTAGGAGCCAAAATAATTAGTGATGGAGGCTAAATTGCAGGAACTGGCAAAGGCGCCTTCAGTGGTAGAGATCAAGAAGCTTACCAAAGCTAATTTAGTGTTGTTAGGCAAGGAATTGGGCCTCGATTTAAATGAAACTAATAAAAAGTGTCATAACCAAGGAAATTTTACAGAATTGCATAGACCAAGGCCTATTGGCAAGTGATACTATTTTATGCCAGGCCAGTCCAGCTGAAAGTGAATCTAGCAAGATAGAATTTGAATTACAGCTGGCCCGATTAAAACTAGCCGAACAAGAGGCAAGAGTGGCAGAACAAAATGCTAGGGTAGAGGAACAAAGGCTCAAAACTGAGGAGGCAAAAATTAGAGGCAATGCCTATGTACCACCACCTGCCAGGGATGAAAACCCCAGGCATAATGATAAAAAGCATAACTTGCCTGAATTTTCAGTCAGACCTTGAAAGGTTTTTCAACCATTTTCAGAAGCTGACCATGTCCATGAACTGGTCAAAGGAAGAGTGGGTGAAAATCTTACAGGGGCGGCTTAGAGGTAAAGCCCAAGATATTTTTATAAACATGCCTGACTGCGAGTGTTTTGATTATAGTAAAGTCAGGGAACGGATTTTGAGGGCAAATGAAATTACGCCTGAAGCTCACCGCCAATCTTATTGCAACCATAGGCCCACTCACAACCAACCTCTCACTGAATTTGTTAATGACCAAATAAGATTGTTTGAAAAATGGATTCGCTTGGCTAAAGCCAAAACATACGAGGCACTCAAGAATTTAGTTTTAGCAGAGAATTTTATAAATAATATGCCAGAGCCTGTAGCACGGTACCTTAGAGGAAGGACAGAGGTAGATTCTAATATTATGGGTTTGGCCAAGATGGCAGAGAACTACCAGTTGGCAAAAGGCCCAATAAAAATAATTATAGCCCACATAGTAACAAAACTTATACCCACAGCCAATCCAGACCAGTCCATTCTAACCCTATAACTAATGTACCTTCTGTTTCAGACATAGCTAAACCCTGTTAAATTGTCTAGCCCATGGCACCTAAGAGCGAACCAAAGGGCAATCCTGTTAATAATGTCTCTTCTTCCCAACGAGTCTGTGGTCACTGTAAACGTGCAAACCACATTATTAGCTGTTGTTGGCAACTGCACCCGGAAAAAAGACCCAATGCTCTTGTTGTGACACAGGGTTTGAGGCCTCCTGAAGGGTTAGGGAGTAAGATCTCCAACCCACAGTGGTTGGACCTGCTTACCCCATTTTATTGAAAGGGAGACTATTGTTGCCTGAGGGTTCTTCCTTGAAGGATGTTGTGATCTTCCGAGACACTGGTGCCATCCAGACTTTAGTTTTAGAGAGTGCATTGCAAGGTGCCAACACTCTCGACACTGGAGAGGTAGTACTGGTCGAGGGTGTCACTAGTGATACTCAAAGAATACCCCTCTGTAAGGTTATTCTGGAATCTGATTTCCACAAGGGTGTTTGTACAGTCGGAGTCACTTCATACCTACCTTTCCCTAATGTTGATGTAATATTGGGTAATGATTTAACACGGGATAAGGCAGGGGACTCCAGACTACCTATTATGTTGCCTACCCTAAGGTTTCCCTGGATCTACCCGCCGCAGAGGATAATGTTGTGTACCCTGCGTGTGCGGTGACCAGGTCTATGGGACTTAAATGTAAGGGCAGCCCTGTGGTTGCCAAAGTGGTAAATCCCGAGGACACGAGGAACTTTCTGAGTGGTGAAAGCCAAGTGAACCTTGCGGACACGTTCATGGCCCGAATCGATGACGTGGCCGAGGACACTGTGGAGAACCTACCATCGCTTCCTACCAAAACGAGTGAGGAGGTGGAGGAGAACACTGATGAGTTTTGGCCAATGGCATCTGACCCATGCATGGATGCATCCTTGAGTGATTTACAAAAAGCTGACACCATTCTTGCAGAATGTCACAATGTAGCTCTCTCTAAGGAGGAGATTGTAGATGCAGCAACTGGGTAGTACTACAATGATCAGGTTTTGATGAGAAAATGGAGACCACAGAGACCCTTGTCAAATGAATGGGAGGTAATCTACCAGGTTATGTTGCCTACCTGCTATAGGGAGAGAGTTTTGGCAGCTGCTCATGATGATCGTATGGGGGACATCAAGGTATTAATATCACCTATTACAAAATCTTTAAATACTTCTTTTGGCCCAAGCTGAAAAGCGATGTGGCAAGATTTTGTAATGCATGTATTCCTTGTCAGCTTGTTGGGAAACCAAACCAGACACCACCTAAAGCTCCTCTAAGGCCTATTGTTGTGCCGGAGGAACCATTTTCTCATGTGGTAATGGACTGTGTTGGTCCATTATCTAGACCTAAGTCTGGTAATATTTACCTAATCACGATGATGTGTATCATGACTCGTTACCCAGAGGCTTTTGCTGTAATGAACATTCGAGCAAAGACTGTTGTTGCTCATATGTTGCAATTAAGTCTGATATTTTTTAACAATTCTGTAAGGTCCATGTAATAACTTATAAGGTTTCAAGCCCATACCATCCACAGAGTCAGGGGGTAATTGAGCGGTTCCATCAAACGCTCAAGCAGATGTTGAAGACATCATGCGAGAATTCCCACAACTTCTTGGATGAAAACCTGCCTTATGTTTGTTTGCTGCTCGAGAGGGGTTACAAAGTTCACTGGGTTGTTCTCATTTTGAATTAGTCTTTGGCCATAAAGTTCGTGGACCCATGCAAATGTTACAGGAGAATCTGTTAGGGAACGTAACGTTGACCGAAGGTTCGGCTTTCTTTGCGCAACACCACCAGAGACTCAGGGACTGCAAGGCGGCGGCACTAAAGTATCTTGGGAAGGCCCAAGAAAATATGAAAGTACGACACGATGCTAAGGCTAAGTTGCGGGTATTTCAACCTGGTGACCCTGTCCTGGTATTAAACCCTCGACTAGAGAACAATATGTCTCACAAGTACGAAGGCTCCTATATTGTGATAGAAAAAGCTGGGGACCATACGTTCAAAGTAAGGCACTCTGACAAGCGTAACCAGATGATGCTTGTACACTTGAACCATCTGAAGAAGTTCCAGGGGCCCCAGGCCTGTCGCACTAACCAATGTTTCCTTTTTCAGTGAGGGAGGATATGATTGTTCTGGGGGACCCAACTAATCTCATTCTCAATAATTCTAGTTCTGTGAATGCTGTGGAGGAGGGACTGTCCCATTTGCAGTTGCCCAACGTGAAGAGGTGCAGTCGTTGCTTGACGAATTCTCCAGTCTGTTCGGGGAGGTCCCGACCCAGACTGATGCCATCTCCCATGTCAAGTTCATGGACTACATGTTGACCAGACCACACACTAGAAGTTGAAGGGACGACGACGTTTCGGTCCGTCCTGGACCATTCTCAAGTCGATTGTGTTCATGGACTACACCCCCATTCGTCTTCAACCCTATTGGATGAGTTCGGAAAAGAAGGCCATCGTGCGGAAAGAGGTCGACTTCCTGCTCCAGCACGGCCTCATGCGGCCATGCAAGGGCTCTTGGTGCTCGCCCTGCCTTTTGGTCCCCAAACCAGACGGCTCCTAGCGATTATACACCGACTATTGGCAGCTCAACAAGGTGACCATTGTGGATGCCTATCCGCTGCCCCTCTTGCACTGCATCCACGAGATCGGAAACGCCACGTACATCTCGAAATTTGACCTCTCGAGAGGTTATTATCAGATCCCGTTCACCGAACGTGCCAAGCAACTAACTGTGTTCGTAACACAGTTAGGTGTCTTCTGATGGTGTCTTCGAGTATTAAGTGTTACCGTTCGGCTTGCATAATGCCCCTGCCACGTTCCAGAGGCTAATGAACTCTGCTCGCTAATGTGCCAAATTTTCGGGCGTATTTAGATGACATTGTGCTCTTTAATAGTAATTGGGCTGACCACTTAGCTAGGTTACGACCACTGGCTGACCACTAGGCTAGGAACAGTTGGTCACAGTTCTGAGAAGTGCAAATTTAACTCTAAATTGCAAAAAAGTGTCATTTTGGCTAAGGCACAGTGACGTACCTCGGTTACGAAGTGGGCCAAGAAAAAGTGTTACCTCGGCAAGATAAAATCAGTGCCATTTTGGAGTATCCAGTGCTCCGGTCTAAAAAGGATGTTCAAAGGTTTATCGGTATGAGTGCGTGCTACTGACGCTTTTGTCAGAACATTTCCAGGGTCGCCACTCCTCTCACGGACTTGTTGCGGAAGGCTGTTAAATTTAAAAGGTCAACAGACTGTGCAGAGGCGTTTAAAAATTTGAAATTGATCTTACCTTCCGCCCCAGTGCTCGCTAGTCCAAGGTTCGACCGACCATTTAAAATTCACGTTGACGCATCTGACTCGGGTGCTGGTGCTGCAAACTGGGGATGATAAAGTGGACCACCCAGTATACTATTACTCTGTGAAATTTGCCAAGACGCAACGCAATTCATCAGTGGTAGAAAAAGAAGCGTTGGCGTTAGTGTTAGCATGTAAAAAATTTGAAGTATATGTAACAGGTAATATAGTGGAAGTGTACACGGACCATAACCCACTGGTGTTTATACACCAGATAAAGGCAAAAAATAAACGCATCCTCAGGTGGGCTTTGTACCTGCAGGACTTCAATCTTTCCATTATCCACCTATCGGGCCGGCTCAAGGTGATAGCCGATGTGCTGTCCCGGTTACCTGAGTAACAGTCTTCTGAGCCACAGGAAGCCATATACCAACTGTCATGCTTTAGTTATTTTTTTTAGGTTCTGTGACACTAAATATTCTGTGTCAAATTTATTTACTTCCCCATATTTATTTTTTATGTATGTGCTTTTCTTTTCAGATTTTTTTTTGTGTGCATTTTCTTTCAGATAATTCCTTTTTGTGTGTGCTTTTCTTTTCAGATTTTTTTTTGTGTGCATTTTCTTTCAGAGAATTCCTTTGTGCTTTTTTTTGCAGAGAAATTTTTGTTTTTGGTTGATTTTCTTTTATTGCATAGATTTTCCTTTTTATTCTCTCTACATTCTTACAAAAAATATGACTACTATTCTAGTAGCCACATTTCTTTCTCTAAAGGGGGCAGGAGTGTTACGACCCAGGGTTCCTTAGTTGGAAACCAGAGGTCAAATTGAGCTCTAAATAATTACTTTATATTACAGTAATTGATAGGAGTGCGGATGCGCTTTTGTTCCTTCCTTGATAGACATAAGACGAATATTGTTTCTCACAGAGCATTCAGACTCTGAGCTTGTTGTTGATAAAATAGTGAACTAGTTATCAGCTATGTTTAGAAATGAGTTAAGTAACTAGTAAAGTAGGTCTGAGTAAACTTGGATTGATGGCAGCTGTACGATTAGCTAAGTATCCGGCCGGCAGCGATCAGTGTGAGTAAGCTCAGAGGCTGTTTCTCTTTCTTCTCTGGTCGGGTTGTGCTTGTGGCAACATCTTTCCTGTGTGGCTCTGTCTCTATTCTCCTCCTCCTTCTCCCTTTCCCTTACCTTAGTCTACTGTGAATCGCTAAGTTAAGTACAACCCTGTGTAACCGTGCTACTAGCTAGGCGTGTGGGTTATGTATAGGTAGTGTGTAGTATAAGCCAGTGTTTTGGGCATCCCTAAGTGTTTGTGTTGTGACTAGGGTACCACGTGGGGCTTAACTACCCCAGGCTGCTTCAAGCCTTCGAGTTCTTTTCAAGTACACTTTACCCTAGCTTGTCCCAAGTGTATGCCTTGTATCCTGTCTATGTGGACCAAGGTAGTTAACATAAGATAGTGTGGTAAAGCAGTTATTGTTATGATAGTAATGTATAAGGGGGGTTGTTTGAGGGTTTAATAAATAAGTTAGTTTTTGAGGTGTATCCATTAATCCCGTTGTAGTGGTGTAGATGATTGTATTTTGGACAGTAGATCTGTTTCTAAAACCTTGAAGCATTAACAGGAACCTATGTTCCTTGGGGGCTGGGCCTATATATTCCACTAATTTTGATACATCTTGATTCTAGCTATTGGCCCTTCTCATTAATCCCCTATACCCCACATAAGAAGTAAACTAATTCATAACACGGTCGGAGTGGTGCAGCGGGCCTCACATTTCCAGCAAACTCTCCACATATTGTGTCAAGTCATTTACTTATTTTCTTTTTCACTGCCCCCATTCTTAAATTATCTATCAAATCCAACCAATTATTTTACATATGAATCATCATGTCTATATTTCGTTGACCTAGTCTGGCCAGGCCTGATAGAATAATTCTCAAAGGGGAGACTCGTTTTTCAGCTACCTGGGATTATAACAGTATACTCTCCAAAATCAGATATTATGTTCCTAACTCTGCTCTCCTCTCACTATATAATGCACTAATCTATCCCTATCTTAATTATGGTATCTGTGCATGGGGATCTACCACTGCAAACCACCTCAAGCTCATCATCACCCAGCAAAAATCTGCTATCTGAATTATAACAAACTCTGCTTTCAGACAACACTCAGCTCCCTTGTTTAAATCCCTTAACATGCTAAATATTAACTCCCTCCACACACATTCTCTTGTGTCAACTACATTTACAAAACCCTGTTCTTAAATGCAAACCATGCTCTGAAACTCTCCCTGGACAGATGTAATAGAACCCATTATCACCACCCCAGAAATAAATATCTCTTTGATATCCCCCGGGTCAAACTTAATCTGTGTAAACACTCTATGAAAGGGACCTAGTCTATGGAACTCACTCCCTAGTGAATTGAAAAGCTGTCAAACTTTTGCATCATTCAAAAACAAAAACAAAAAGTACCTAATTTCATCTTCGTAGTTCCTACACTGAGCTTAAATTTGCTCTGTATCTAGTGTTACCCAATCTCCCAATCTTTATGTACTTAATCCAAACAACTCCTTCATTGTGTTCATTGCTGTCTTCTTTTATGTGTTAGCCATATGCTGTATTGTGCCTACTAATATTTGTTAAACTACCATTCAAGCTGTCATTGCAATCAATCTGAGTTACCTATGTGCTTTAATATACCTACAAATTTCTCTCATCTTTTATTGTTTTTCTTGCTATGTACCTTTTATCATTTTATGAATTTTGTTAGAATTTACCTACTTAAAATTTTCATACATTAAGGACCTGCCTGAAACACTGCGCATTCTAGTGGCTTTACAAAATGTAATTACTATGCTATGCAGCCTCACAATCCCAATGTACCTTCTTGTATATAAATAAATAAATTATACTATGATACAGGAACACACAAACATGGGTCATGGAATAAATAACTAAATAACAAATTACCTTCTGATTTTATTTTTATTTTATTTTATTTATGCATGTACAAGAATGTACATAAGGAATGTGAGGATACAAATATGGTAATTACAGTCTTGTAAAGCCACTAGCACGCGCAGCGTTTCGGGCAGGTCCTTAATCTAAGAAAATTTTAAGGAGGTAAATACTTGCAAAATTATAGTCAAAAAATGATAACAGATTACATGAAATGAAAAAAAAGATGAGAGAAAATTGTAGGTACAGTATATTAAAGCACATAGGTAGCTAAGATTGATTGCAATGACAGCTTGAATGGTAGTTGACAAAAAAATTGGTAGGCATAATACAGCAGAAACAATATAAGATTGGTTGCAATGACAGCTTGAATGGTAGTTGACAAAAAAATTGGTAGGCATAATACAGCAGAAACAATATAAGATTGGTTGCAATGACAGCTTGAATGGTAGTTGACAAAAATTGGTAGTCACAATACAGCATATGGCTAGCACATAAAAGAAGACAGCAATGAACACAATGATAAGGTTGTTTGAAATTACATAAAAATTAGGAGATTGGGTAACACTAGGTACAGAGCAAATTTAAAGCTCAGTGTAGGAAACTAAGAAGATGAAGTTAGGTACTTTTTGGTTTTGCTTTTAAATAAGGCAAAAGTTTTACAGTTTTTCAATTATCTAGGGAGTGAGTTCCATAAACTAGGTCCCATAATTTGCATAGAGTGTTTACACAGATTAAGTTTGACCCTGGGGATATCAAAGAGATATTTATTTCTGGTGTGGTGATAATGGGTCCTATTACATCTGTCCAGGGAGAGTTTCAGAGCATGGTTTGCATTTAAGAACAGGGTTTTGTAAATGTAGTTGACACAAGAGAATGTGTGGAGGGAGTTAATATTTAGCAAGTTTAGGGATTTAAACAAGGGAGCTGAGTGTTGTCTGAAAGCTGAGTTAGTTATCATTCTGATAGCAGATTTTTGCTGTGTGATGATGGGCTTAAGGTGGTTTGCAGTGGTAGACCCCCATGCACAGATACCATAATTAAGATAGGGGTAAATTAGTGCATAATATAGTGAGAGGAGAGCAGAGTTAGGAACATAATATCTGATTTTGGAGAGTATACCAACTGTCTTAGAGACTTTCTTAGTTATGTGTTGAATGTGGGTGCTGAAGTTGAGTCTCTTGTCTAGGAATAGGCCAAGAAACTTGCCATCATCTTTATTACTGATGTTAATGTTGTCTATCTGTAGCTGAATTGCATTTGATGATTTGCTTCCAAATAAGATGTAGTAAGTCTTTTCGATGTTTAATGTTAGTTTGTTCGTTGACATCCATAAGTGGACTTTTTTTAATTCATTATTCACAACATTATTTAGTGTATGTGGGTTGAGGTTTGAATAGATAAGAGTAGTATCGTCAGCAAACAATATAGGTTTGAGAATATTAGAGACATTAGGCAGATCGTTTTATATATAAGAAATAGAAGAGGTCCTAAGATGCTGCCCTGTGGCACTCCAACGGTAATTGGTAGAGTGGAAGAAGTTGTATCATTGATGGTTACATATTGGTGTCTGTCACTAAGATAGGATCGGATGTAGTCAAGGGCAAGGCCTCGGATTCTATAATGCTGGAGTTTAAGTAAGAGGTAGTTGTGATTAACAGTATCAAAGGCTTTTCTTAGGTCAATGAAAAATCCAATCGGAAACTCATTTTTGTCAAGGGCTGAGTGGATAACGTCAAGGAGACTAATGATTGCATCGTTGGTGCTCTTTTGGGACCAGAAGCCAAACTGGCAGGGGCTGAGTATGTCGAATTTTACGAGGTAGGAATAGAGCTGTTTGTAAATAATTTTTTCAAATATTTTTGATAGAATGGGTAGATTTGATATTGGTCTATAATTGTTTATGTCCGCCGGATTGCCTCCTTTATGGACTGGCGTTACTCTTGCTTTTTTGAGGATATCAGGGATGGTGTGACACACTATAGATTTGTTGAACAGTAGTGCTATGGGTGGGGCAAGGGCATGGGAGGCTCTCTTGTACACAATGGACGGAATTTCACTGGTGTTCCCTGCCTTGGTTTTTAGAGAGTGTATGATGGACACAACATCTGCCGGGCTGATTTAGATAATTATATATCTTATCAAATGCCTCCTATTAGAACATAAATTTATCTAAATCTAGCAAAAATTCTACTAATACTACACAAATTTGACCAAATTCAACCTAGCAAAAGCTGAACTAACTAAATATAAGTATCCCATATCCTCACATAGAAGCCCATGTTACCTCCGTCCTTCCACACAAGAGCTAGCTCTAACCCGGTCCCAAATTGGGCAATTTATTCTGTTTTGCTGGCTACTTCTGCACCTCTAATATATATATCCTACCCTACACAACCTTACCTAACCTTGCACATCCAAAGCTAGAGTTGATTAAAGTTGACGAAATTTATGCTGTTCCACCTCAATTTAACTTATTTTAAGACAATTTCCACAATGCATCCAAATGTTTCGTATCATAGCACAGTTAGTCCATACCAAACCAGACCTATCCTATCCTATCCTAACACATAAGCTAAATTCATCCAAATCATCCCAATTTGTCAATTCCACTAAATTATCCTAATTATCAACCCAAAAGCCATATTTTACTAAATGTACCTATGTACAACTCGTCCAGAGCAAAAGTTAGCTGTCAGAGCTGTTAATGTCTACCACAAACTTCCATTCTACTCAGGATTAGAGCAGATTTTACTAATATATTCTTAGACGTGTGTTCTTACTAGATATATTTTTGTCTCACATTATCACAAACCACCCGAGACCTAGCCTGTAATTCGTCATATTGTGGAAAGTAATAATTTGGGTCATAAACCTAACAGACATGTTCCTAACCTGCAATGGCCTTTGTCGAATATTGAAACTTCGTTGATATGAAAAGAGTTGATTTTGGGTATATGCCTAATGACCTACACCTGACCTGCTTGGATCTTTGGTGAATATTGTATCTATATTCTTAGAAAAGTGATGTTTTATGGATATAAAAGTGTGCGGAAGGTGTAGGCTACTGTTATTTTTCCTGGCAGCACTTGTGTCGCTTACCTCCTGAGACTTAGCATCTTCACAGCGGAAGTTTATGCTATTCTCTCTGCTCTTCGTTTCCTGCTTTCTCGTTGTCAATCTTCCTTTGTAGTTGTTGTTGACTCTCGAAGTGCCCTCATGGCTCTCGGGTCCTTTAACCCTTGTGTTGCTCAGGGCTAATTAGCATTTGTCACCCACAGGTGCATACCAAAAAAAAATTAAAACATTATTTTTTCTTCTTAATCTGTTAATTTGTGTTCTCTGTTCATGGGAAAAATAATAAAAAATCGTGAGTCTAGTGAGTCCAGACAGTAAATCGTGGTCACACAGTCAGCAGACCATGCTACCTCCCTCCCCACCAAGATTACTCCTCCCACTATAGCGCTAATTATCACAATCCTGCTATTATCAGAATCCTGGTAATTTTTACAGTCAGGGGTCTTCTGTAATAATATCAAAGCTAAATAATTGCATGAACATGTATATTATGGCACTTTTAGGCGATGCTGTGGTCACAAGCTGAACAGCAGTGCTGCGAGCTCATGCTGCATGCGTCAGGCTTGGTGGCTCACTCAATACTGAGGCCCTCACACCCGGGAATTTGGCCCACGATTTAAAAAAAAAATGGCGTCTGTTTACAAGAGCCCTGATGAAGGCGAGGTGAACCCCGTGTATCCGCAGGCCGTTTAAATCTTGCGTAGTACTCCAATACATCATATGATGGGATACACAATTTATAGCAAGTCACTCAACCCATCATATGATGTGTTGCGCAACTTAAGGGTTAATCCGGTTCATCCAGTGGTTGTCAAAATCCAACATTGGCTATTTCTTGTTCACAGTAAATTTGTCGGTCGAGTTTTGTTGGGTTCCCAGCCATATTGGTGTCTCTTTAAATGAGCGTGCGGAAACTGCCGCCAGGGAAGCTGTCCGCTCTTGTCCCATCTTTCGTAAAGGTATTCCTTATCAGATTTTTACCCAGTTATCCGCTCCTCCATCCATACCCGTTGGCAGGCTTGTTAGTCTTCTGTTAATGGAAAAAAACTGCGTGCTCTTAGAGTTCTGTGTCCTCGTGGCCGTCGTCCTACCCTATAGCCGGCGATGGGAAACGGCTCTGGCGAGGTTGCATATTGGACATACTTGCTTAACACATGGTCACTTGGAGCGCCGCCCTGCTCCTTATTGTCCAAATTGCATTGTCCCTCTTGAGGTTGTGCATATCCTTGTTGAATGTCCTGACTTCCAGGACGAGCGTGTCTTGTTTTCCATCCGTTCCCTGCGGTCGTTTGTCCCTCGATCGTACGATCGAGGGACAAGCGACCGCAGGGAAATGTCCAAAGGTGAAAAATGGTCATATGGGTGTTGACCAGACCACACACTAGAAGGTGAAGGGACGACGACGTTTCGGTCCGTCCTGGACCATTCTCAAGTCGATTGGGATGAAGCTGTTGTTGTTGTTGTTTTCAGATTTAGCTACTCAGAACGAAGTGTCCATGTAGCACGGGCTATGGTGAGCCCGTAATTGAGTTCGGTTATTTGCGATAAGCTTGTTTGTAATATTTGGGTCTCAGTTTAAAATATAGGAGGGGATTCCTCCTTTTTCCTTGTTTATTTATCGCTTCTGTTTTAGTGTACTGGTTTTAATCTTGTTTTCATTAACATTATCTTGGAGGCGGACGTAGATGCAGAATGCTCACTAGTGAGTCCCATTCCTCAACAGCTTTTCTAATCAGTCAGCGTCGAGTTCTATTCGTTGATGCTGGGGAAGGATGTCGTCGTCGTCGCTCTGGTCGATGATTCATGTACTGGTTATTCCTGGCGAACACCGGTCCTGTCTGCCAAGTACCGTGGTGGTGGCGTGAGGATGATGCCAGCATCATGCCGGGCCGTCGTGGCGGTGGTAGTAAATATCTTTTCTTGGTTCGAATCAATGGAAAAGACCAGGTGAACACCTTTTCTTGTCATCTGGATGTCGGCCGGTGATACGTTGGGGGCGGAGATTTGGACTAAAATCTCGGCAGTGGAGAGAACGAAGTTCTCGTGGAGGCGGAACTTGACCCTATGCAACATGTGTAGTTGGATTCTGCACAATAGGATCTTGGGTCAGCAGCAAGATGGATGTGTGACATGGAGTGATGAGGTGTTGTGTGTAGTGAGAAAGTAGTGAGTTGTGACCAAATGGATTGATTGATAAAAATTAACCCATCCAAGAGGTGGCACGGGCATTATACACCCGTAAGTGGAGGTCCTTTGGAGACATTACCAATAGCTGATACTGGAGATCTGTAAATGGATGGATTTTTTTTTTGGGGGGGGGGGATAAGGGGGGTGGTCACAGAGGGCAAGCTATAACAATTATAGTGCTGGTAAGTTAATACAGGCCTCGAGGTCTTCAATTTTCTTAGTCTTGCAGCTAGTTGACATAGCTGTGTTGTCATTTGAGTTTGGTGAAGTGCCCTCCATGAGGAGATCTTGTATGGAGTCGGGGAAGTGTCGTGACAATGGAGCTCTTACTGAAATTTCTAGTCTGAGGAGATCGTGACGTAGTTCGTTGTTGGTGGTTTTGGTCTCTCAGCATGAGGTTGGCTGTAGAGTCGATGAGTTATGGTAGAAGCTGGTTCGGTCACGTCGGTGGTGGTGGTTGTGGTCGGAGGAGAGCACGTCTACGAGTGCATCTGCTGAGACAGTGATGGTGGTAGCTTTTGGGGCTGGATTGGAGGATGCTGCTGTTTGTGCAGCCTGGGTCTTTAGTGGAGCTGACGTCTGAGTTGAGATCGACATAGCAGTCGACCTTGTGAAAGTTCCCGGTGTGGTAGGGGAGGTAGTGAGACTTGCGTCAGGGGCTGTGGTAGGGTCCAGGCCATTGTCTACGTACAAGCACATTCAGTTCCCTGATGAATCGGTGGTTGTTGGGTCCGGTAAGCCTCTCCGCTAATCGTACAAGAACAGGGAAAATGCCGGCACATGATTAAAGAGGTGGCCAGGGTGCTAGTTTGGCCTTGGGTCCCCCATTGTGAGGCTGGGTTGACTGGTGGGAGGAGCCACTGTTTGGGTAAGACTTGGAATCTGGTTGGTTGTGAGAGCTGTGGTGATGGGTATAACGTCAGGGGCTCTGGTGACGGGAATAGGAGGGTTGGCTTTCTTAGTTTCAACCTGGGCCTTGACTTTTCCTGTCTGCGTGAGCAGCGGCGTGAAATTGCAGGTTGATTGCCGTTGCAGAGAAGGCAGCGATGGGTTGTTGATTTACAGATGGGGTAATGATGGTCCTGGGCACAAAGGCAACACTTCTGGATGGGGTGCCGACACTTGTTGGTGGGGTGGGAGTAATGGTTGCACCGAAAGCACTGTTGGAGATCGTGGAATCGTTCCTTCTTCACTTGGAAGAAGTGATTAGCCGAGGCTAAGGTGGTGAAGGATATCTTCATGGTGGTGTGCTAGTCATCGTCGGTATCGTTGCTGCAGAATATAACACCGAATACCCCCAGGTTCGGGTTTTCTTCCTCGATGTTGGTAATGATCTCCGTTTATTCTCGGTCTGATCCAGTGGCTGGTCCCGCTGATAAAGACTGTTCGGTCGGTGGTGTATTGACTTGGGAAGAGGAAGAAGTGATGCACGTTGCGAAGCGTGCAATCGAATTTTGGGAGTTTTTAGAGATCCTCCACACAAGAAATAGAGCAAATTTTCTCACCTTGATCAAGATCGATGGGTGTAATCCGATGGCTTCTTTTAGGATCTTAAAGACGTCGGCTTTGGTGAAAGCATGGCAGTCCATGGGGCGAGTCCCGACCTTTCAGGCGTTTGTCGTGCCTCGTTGTTGTTAAAACCCCTCAACGGGTCCTAGTGGCGACGGATGTCTTGTGAAGTCAGTCAGGTTTGCTGGTGTGGACCGGGTGGGTGGAAGGGTGTGCGTTGGGGGTGTGTGTGTACTCACCTAATCATGCTTGCAGGGGTTGAGCTCTGGCTCTTTGGTCCCGCCTCTCAACCGTCAATCAACAGGTGGTCAGGTTCCTGAGCCTATTGGGCTCTATCATATCTACAATTGAAACTGTGTATGGAGTCAGCCTCCACCACATCACTTCCTAGTGCATTCCATTTGTCAACCACTCTGACACTAAAAAAGTTCTTTCTAATATCTCTGTGGTTCATTTGGGCACTGTTTCCACCTGTGTCCCCTAGTGCGTGTGCCCCTTGTGTTAAATAGCCTGTCTTTATCAACCCTGTCGATTCCCTTGAATCTTGAATGTGGTGATCATGTCCCCCCCTAACTCTTCTGTCTTCCAACGAAGTGAGGTTCAATTTCCGTAGTCTCTCCTCGTAGCTCATACCTCTCAGCTCGGGTACTAGTCTGGTGGCAAACCTTTGAACCTTTTCCAGTTTAGTCTTATGCTTGACTAGATATGGACTCCATGCTGGAGCCGCATACTCCAGGATTGGTCTGACATATGTGGTATATAATGTTCTGAAAGATTCCTTACACAAGTTTCTAAAGGCCGTTCTTATGTTAGCCAACCTGGCATATGCTGCTGATGTTATCCTCTTGATAAGAGCTTCAGGGGACAGGTCTGGCGTGATATCAACCCCCAGGTCTTTCTCTCTCTCTGACTCTTGAAGTATTTCAAGAGTGTCCCCCTTGTTCGTGTCCCACCCGTGCTGAAGAGTTTGTCTTTGTCCACCCTGTCAATTCCCCTGAGAATTTTGTAGATGGTTATCATGTCTCCCCTTACTCTTCTGTTTTCCAGGGATGTGAGGTTCAGCTCCTTAGCCTTTCCTCGTAGCTCAATCCTCTCAGTTCCGGGACGAGCCTGTGGCATACCGCTGAATCTTCTCTAACTTTGTCTTGTGTTTAGCTAGGTATGGACTCCAGGCTGGAGCTGCATTCTCCAGGATTGGTCTTACATAAGTGGTATACAGGGTTCTGAAAGATTCCTTACACATGTTTCTGAAGGCAGTTCTTATGTTGGCCAGTCTAGCATATGCCGCTGATGATATTCTTTTGATGTGGGCCTCTGGGGACAGGTTCAGTGTGATATCAACCCCCAGATCCTTGTCTCTATTTGACTCTTGCAGGATTTCCCCTCCCAGATGATACCTTGTGTTCAGCCTCCTGCTCCCTTCGCCTAATTTCATCACCTTACACTTTCCCGAGTTGAACTTTAGCAGCCATTTTCTAGACCATTCCTCCAGTTTATCCAAGTCATCCTGTAGTCTCTGTCTATCTTCATCCGTCTTGATTCTTCTCATAATTTTTGCATCATCAGCAAACATCGAGAGGATTGAGTCTATACCCTCTGGAAGATCGTTCACATATATTAGAAACAGGATGGGTCCAAGTACTGAGCCCTGTGGGACTCCGCTGGTGACATCTCGCCACTCTGATGTCTCCCCCCTCGCCGTTACTCGCTGTTTCCTGTTGCTTAAGTACTCCCTTATCCACTGGAGCACCTTCCCTTTTACTCCTGCCTGTTGCTTCAACTTTTTAACAGCCTTTTATGGGGTACTGTGTCAAAGGCTTTTTGGCAATCTAGGAAAATGCAGTCGGCCCACCCTTCTCTTTCCTGCCTAATTTTCGTTGCCTGGTCATAAAATTATATAAACCTGTGAGGCACGATTTACCATCTCTGAACCCATGTTGGTGGTGCGTTACAAAGTTATTTCCCTCCAGATGCTCCTACGAGCCTTTTCCTCACGATCTTCTCCAGCACCTTGCATGGTATACAAGTTAAGGAAACTGGCCTGTAATTCAGTGCCTCTTGCCTGTCACCATTTTTGTATTTTGGGACCACGTTAGCTGTCTTCCAACTTTCTGGTAAGTCTCCTGTTTCCAGCGACCTGTTATACACCATAGAGTGGGGCACACTTAGTGCTTCTGCACCTTCCTTTAGTATCCATGGTGAGATTCTATCAGGCCCAACAGCCTTTGTCACATCCAGCTCCAGCAGACACCTTTTGACCTCATCACTGGTGAGGTCAAATTCCTCCAAGGTTGCTTGGTTTGCCGCCTCCTCATTTAGTGCAGGGGCTTCTCCTTGTTCTATTGTGAAGACCTGGAATCTCTTGTTGAGTTCTTCACACACCTCCTTGTCATTCTCTGTGTATCTGTTCTCCCCTTTCCGCAGCTTCATCACTTGTTCCTTCACTGCTGTTTTCCTCCTGATATGGCTGTGGAGCAGCTTTGGTTGGGTCTTGGCTTTACTCGCGATGTCATTTTCAAACTGTCTCTGCTTCCCTCCTCATTCTGATGTACTCATTTCTGGCCCTCTGGTATCTCTCCCTGCTCTCTGGTGTTCTGTTATTTCTGTAGTTTCTCCATGTTCTTTTACTCAGTTGTTTCGCTACCTTACATTCCTGGTTGAACCATGGGTTTTTCTGTTTTTTCGTTTTCTCCTTTTGACCGGGGATAAACCTGTCTGCAGCTTCCTGGCACTTTTGAGTGACAATCATCATGACCTGCACATTCTTGTCTCTAAGTTCTGTTTCCCATGGTATTCCCCTGAGGAAGTTCCTCATCTCGTCATATTTTCATCTTCGGTAATTCAGTCTTTTCCCCTCCACTCTCATCCTTGGATAGGTTATCCCTACCTCCACCAAGTACTCAAAGGTCAGTACACTGTGGTCACTCATTCCTATGGGGCTTCAACTTTGACTTATTTCTGACTCATTCAGGGTGAATATCAAGTCGAGTCTAGCTGATTCATCATTGCCTCTCATTCTTGTGGGTTCCTTGACATGCTGGCTCAGAAAATTCCTTGTTGCCACTTCCAAGAGTTTAGCTCGCCACGTATCTGCACCTCCAAGTGGGTCCCCATTCTCCCAGTCTATCTTTCCATGGTTGAAATCACCCATGATTAAGAGTCTTGAGCCATTCCTGCAGGCCACTGAAACTGCTCTCTCTATTATATTAATGGTTGCCATGTTGTTCCTATCAAACTCCTGTCTAGGTCTTCTGTCATTTAGGGGAGGGTTGTAAATGACTGCCACTATTATCTTAGGTCCACCCATTGTTATAGTTCCTGTTATGTAATCTCTGAATCCGTCACAGCCCGGAATTTCCATCTCATCAAAACTCCAGTCCTTCCTTATCAGCAGGGCCACTCCTCCATCTCCTCTCCCTTCCCTCTCTTTCCTTACTATATAGTAGTCCTTTGGAAACACAACATCTGTTATGACTCCTGACAATTTTGTTTCCGTTAGTCCTATTACATCAGGGTTTTCTTCTTGCACCCTTTCTGCCAGTTCACTTGCTTTATTGGTAATCCCATCAATGTTTGAGTACATTACCTTGAAGCTCACTTTCTTATATCCAATTTCACCCACACTCCCTACAAGTGTAGGAGGTTGTTCTATGGTCATTGCTACTCTATGGTCATTGCTACTTGGGTAGGCTCCTCCTCCTGTGAGGTAGTTGCCAGGGGTTCAGGGGGAGGTGGAGTGGGGGTGGAGGGCTTAGGTCTTCCTCGGGCCTGCTTGGGGCAGGAAGAAGTCCTGGGGTGAGGGAGCAGGGATTGCTTGGGGAGAGGGCACGCCCTCCTGCGGTGTAGTTGACAGGGGTTTGAAGGGAGGTGGAGTGGGGGATAGAGGGCTTTGGTCTTGCTCAGGGCCTGCTTGGGGCAGGGAGGAAGACCAGGGGCTGGGAAAGCAGGGGCTACTTGGGATAAGGGGAGGTGGAGGATTTGGGTTTCATGATGGGCATTATGCAGGGGCAAGGAAGGGTGTGTGTGTGTGTGTGTGTGTGTGTGTGTGTGTGTGTGTGTGTGTGTGTGTGTGTGTGTGTGTGTGGTGTGTGTGTGTGTGTGTTGGGTGTGTGTGTGTGTGTGTGTTGG
>NW_027189148.1:1291325-1306325 GCF_040958095.1 Procambarus clarkii | reverse complement strand
CATGTCTTTTGTATTCAGAGACTGTGACATGAAGTTTCACTCTTCTCTGAGACAGATTTTAGTCCAGGAGAGCAGGTTGCCTTTTATCTTTTTGTCGATGAGGCAGCAGAGAATATCTGGGGCGCTAGCCAGTTGAAAGGCTTTCTCGAGGTCCAGAAATATAAGCATTCCAGGTCTGTCATTCTAGTGGGCTAAAAGTTGAAATACATTCCATTGTGACGCCAACTCTTCTATAGGCATATATGTCCTGGTGCTGTTTAGGCATTTTCCATTCAGGTCAGTTGAGTGCCATTCTGTCAGCCGTCTTGACTGCACAGCTTTGGAGAGAGATGGGCCCTGGATTATCTGGACCTTTGAGCATTGGGAGTGGCACCATGTCTGCCCTATTCCATGCTGTAAGGTCTAGTTTGAGAAGTCCAGGCTAAAATAATTAAACTAAGGCGTGCAGCGTCTCCCTCTTGGCCGATGTTTCTAATAATTTTATAGGTTATTTTGTCTCCCGGGGATGTATCTTTGGAGTTTTTCTTAGCTCGATTGAGCTCATCCAGAGTGAAAGGGGCATTAATATCAGACTTATGACCATGCTGTAAGGATTCTGTGCCACCTATCGTCCTCTAATCCTGTCTGCACTGCTAGTACAACTGGAGGAAGCTGGTTACTGGCTGCTTTTTCTGCAAATTTGGTTGTTCGGCTTCTTGTTCCTTAGGGTGTGGGGCTTTAGGTGCATTATTTACTTTGACACTGGATTTGCTGCTACATCTCTCGGAGAGGTGTTTTCATTCACATGTGAACACCATTCCAGCCACTTTTGTTCTTTGATTATCCAGGTCTCTTGATGCACGTTCCTTGACTTCACAACGTAAGGTCTTGTTGCGGTCACTTGTTGCTTTTTGTATAGCTTCCTTGTGCTGTTGAGTCTTAGTTCTGTTACATATTCTTATTTAAGGAATATTCACATTCATATAACTATATAATTATACACACCTTCATGCAAGAATAAAACATGTTTATATATTTTATAATATATCGTGAGAGTTGGCAACAGTGGGGACAGGAGCGGGGATTACTAGTCAGGTATTAGACCTGTGATACTAGAGTCAACTTCCTGCTAGAGTACAGGAAGCTTGTATTGTGTAGTTGCCAGCAGTTTCCTCTTTATTATTTTCCATAAATAATTGTTTATTATAAAATACATTACCTCTGTGCATATAAATTTAATCATTCATAATTAAGTTATTTTAATGTTTGTTTTTGCAAAGTATTGTTGCTCATTACGCAAGATAATTTTATATAAATTTACCATTCGTTATGTTGTGAGGGAGCGAATGTGAGGCGTCCTGACGCCACGTTAGTCAGTAACTGGGAGACGAGCGTCGGGTCAACTGGTCTGATAAGTGTCTGTTTTGTGTTTCTGTTTTTGCTTTAGTAACAATGTCTGGTGAGAATTTTTTATTTTATTATAAATATTTTTGTAGGCCATCTGATTACTGATATACCTGAAGGAATAGTAACCTTGATTTATATATATATGTATCTTTATTTTATATAATATTTTATTAAATCTACCCACTACCCACTAAACTACCCAAACCCCACTATTTTATATAAACCTTTTATTTACCTGTGTGATATTTGCATCCATAGTGAAATTTTCTGCTTGTTAAGTATGTACGTAGTGATGTGACATTCTGGTTGGACATTAAGAGACGGGGGGTCATTTGAATACTCCTAGAACGAGCCCTTACTAACCCCTGTAGTGCAACGAGCTATGCGGACCAGTACGTAACAAGTTCTTTGATACTGACACTGTCGCAATAGTACCAGTGATCGTTGTGTTGTCTGGTGGACGACTTTTTCAGTTGAAATGAGTGTTTGGCTGCACTATGAGTCGCTCTAATTCTTGTCATCCTGATTAATGTCTTAAGAAACATCGTAGTTTCTATGCCACTCTAAAAGAAGGTTTTTAAATCGGTCCCATTTTGCAAAAACGCAAACTTCCAGGCATCTGGTGGAGGTGGGATAAGTAGATACAACTTTAGATCAATTTGGACCCAATAATGGTCGCCTGTGAGTGTGGGCTCAAATGACCATATTGCTACTTGCCTTCGTTCCAGCCTCCCTAAGAGAAGGTCTAATCTACTTCCTTGGCATGTGGGTGGGTTCATTCTTGTATAGGGATTTAAATTTCTAGTAGATGCTCTAATTCATGTGCTATGTTAGTGCTGGCCTCATTTTGTTGTTAGAGCCCTAGTGCCAATCGATGATGGGCATTGAAATCGCCACAAATTGTTTGCGGTGGTCGCGTGTCTAAATAAGAGATCCATCTTCAGCACGCAGAGATCTGTAAATATTAAAACACTTCAAGTTTGTCATATCATAGCTCAATGGATACTCCCATCACCTCTGTCCTGGCCCGCAGTCGGGTGAGCTGTTATGGGCTTAGCGATCACGTCACATTTCACATAGATGGCACATCCCCTGGATGGCCCGTTGACCCATGGAAGGAAGAAACCTCGATAGCCTGTGATTATAAGATTCTAACCCGTGTCGATGCAAGCTCTCCTGTAGTATCTGGATGAATATGCATTTGGTTGCTGCTATGAATCGCCAGTGCTGCAATTTGGTGTGCAGCCCTTGCGCATTCCATTGCAGGATCTTTAATCCTCTAGGTTTATTGGCATTTTGCTGATAATTACCGTTGTATCCATGGGATTTAAAGTTGGAGGTGAAGATCTTGTGTGTACTTGAACTAGACTCATGCAAGGTCGCTTTCAGAAGTGTTTGAACTCGACCTGTTTTCAGGAGTGTTACCTGCCCTGCGTTCTTGAAGGTGAGGATAGTGGTGTTTTCGAATTTCTTGAACTTGTGCTCAGTTGTCTTTCGAGTCTCTATGGTTTGCTTGATACCGTGTTTTCAACAGCAAACTTTCGACCATATTCGTGACAAAGGCCTTAAGCATTGGCCTTGAGCAGGGTGTCCAGTTGCACGGGAGCACTACTACTGATATAGTTTGGGGCTCTGATTATTTTTTGGCCCTTATCAGAGTGAAAACTAGGACACTCTTACCTTCATTGTCTGCAGTGTGGTTACTGGGTGCAATGGGCGGGCGATTACGTTGAACTATTTTCTTGTGGCCCCCAGCCATCCCACTGTCCTGGACGTTATCATGAGGTTATCTTGAGATGATTTCGGGGCGTAGTGTTCCCGCGGCCCGGTTCTCGACCAGGCCTCCACCCCCAGCAAGCAGCCCGTGACAGCTGACTAACTCCCAGGTACCTATTTACTGCTAAGTAACAAGGGCATCAGGGTGATAGAAAACTCTGCCCATTGTTTCTCGCTGGTGCCCGGGATCGAATCCGGGAACACAGGATCACAAATCCAGCGTGCTGGTCCGCTCAGCCGACCGGCTCCCTCCGGTCGGCGGTGGGAGGTGGAGTGGATGGTGGTGGAGTATGTAGCTCCCGTTGTTCTGGTGATGGGGTCTGGAGATCCGGTAGTGGTGATGGGGTCTGGAGAACCAAATGTGGTAGTGGTGATAGGGTCTGGAGAACCAAATGTGGTGGTAGTGATGGGGTCTGGAGAACCAGTTGTGGTGGGGGAGCGTTGAAGGCGTGACGTTCGAAGGTAGGAGAAACGTCTGTATTCTCCTCATACTCTTGACACATCAGTTTGTTGATCCTCCATCGCAGATTTTATCTTGGCCTCCAAAGCTGGGTTGTTTTTCACGAGTGCGACTGGCCATCGTGTCCAGTAATAACTGATGAGCTTTGCCAAGCGTCTGCAGCTTGGCAAAGTTGCAGGACGCTTGATGATTGCATGATTGCATCTAAGGCATTCAAGCTGTGCATTTGTGCATCTGGATTTTCTTTATTAAGTATTGTTGTACAAGTTCCTCGGTAGATGACGGTAGGAGTTTTGTCAGCAAACTGCAATTGACTGGGGCCACTTTGTAGAGGGACGGAGGCCTTCATACCCTCCACCATGGCCGTTGGTAGAGGGCCATGGTGTTCCCTCCACCTGGTTTAATCTTGGTAAGCTCCACGCTGTTTTTGTGGGCAGGGGAGCTGGTATATGTTTTGGTTGGGGCTTCTGCTCTTCTGTAGGCCGAGGGGGGGGGGGGTTCGTTTGAATCCTTTTAAGTCATTCGAGGCATCTAAGTTCCAGGCGTGGTGTGCCTTGGAGCAGTTTGGGCACTTAGCTTGGACAGGCTGGTTTGCCTTGTTTATCAAGGGCATATTTTCGTGTTGTGGAGCTGGCTGCAGACTCCACGCCTCACTGGATGTTGTCAGCCGTCCATGTGAGGTCCTAATCTGACATTTGAAGCATCTGAGGGGCTCTAGGGTGTAAAGCCTGTGTTGGAACCAAGCCCCAAATGCCAAGATCAATTTTCTCTGGAATCTATCCTTTTACTGTGAGAAAAACTGGTCAGGTTTCCAGTTTCTTGGATTTTACCCGATATCTTTCTGCTGACGCCACATAATTCAGCTTTCCGAAATGCTTTAAGGCCATGTGCAAGGGATAGTGGCGGTCAATGATTTTCCTTATTTTGTCCTCTGGCTTGAGTTCGTTGCATTTCCTGTAATTTTTAAGAATCGTTACAAACTGTCTCGTCTTTAGGCCTCGGAATATATTCGCCTCTGAGGTTTGGCTCTTGCTCTGATCTTGAGCTGAGGGTACTCTTTATTTTTTCAGGTCTACTACAGTGGCGTACGAGGACTTACCCTCAGCATGCTGCACCTTGAAGATTGGCAATAGGGGTTTTCGTCTGGGTAGATGGAGTGTTCATCGGTGGAGGCCCCTCTCTCTTAATAGGTCTTAGTGGAGTGGTTCATCCTGTTTGGCTTTGGTCACAGGATGGTAAATGCATCACTGTCAGAACTTGAACTGGAGAGAGTTTTTCCTTTTTGTGATCGGGAGCAGCAACGTTTGTTCCCACAGAATCTGGTGGTCCATTCTATCAATAGGATCGTCTGGATCGCTACCACCAGATCTAGATCACCATCGCTAGATCGTGTTGACCTCTTGTTGTGCTGATCTCTCCCCTGTACACTGCAATACACCTTGATATCGGAAAGATTTATATTACATTTGATACACTCCAGCGATATTCCAATGTTACTGTACTAATTGGGCCTGAGAGCTGAGTGGACAGCGCTCGGTATTCGTAGTCCTTCGGTTCCAGGTTCGATCTCCGGTGGAGGCAGACACAAATGAGCAGTTTTCACGTTGAGGCACGTTCCCCTAGCAGTAAATAGGTACCTGAGTTTGACAGCTGCTACAGGCTGCTTTTTGGGGATGTGTAACAAAAAGGCCTGGTCGAGGGACCGGGCCGCGGGGACGCTAAGCCCTGAGATCTTAAGATAACCTTCACGGAGTCTTGGCTGGTACACCCGTTGTCTTTATGAAAGAGTGAGAGTGGCTTGCCAGCTGGTCCGCAGACCGTTTACAGAAAGTGGGAAGTCGGTGGTAAAGGTTCATGTTCAAGTACGTTTGAGACAATAAAATACATTTCAAAGGGATAGAGTAGCTTAAGCTATTTCTACCCCTCTACTTTGTCCCCTCAAGGGGCCCACAAATAGTTTAATGCAAATCCATAAATCACAGTACAATCTTCTCATAACAATGAAGGTTAATATAATAAACACAGCATATAATTGTTACTCTATTGGGGGTAAAATGCTTGTAGCTCTTAAGTATTCCATCTATCATACCATTATCACACATCCAAACAATTTGATGTGGTATACTAATTATTTCCTTATTTCTCTAGGTGTCAATAGGTTGAAACACTAATGCATAGTGATCTAAAGTGTGGGAGTGCGGAAATCTACATAATTTACACGTCTCGTCTATTTCACTGTCATTAACACCGTATTGCCAGAAATATTTGTACCTACTCTTAATCGCAAGTAAATTGAATCCTTCCAAGTAGTCTTTTCTGTATCATAAGACGAATGTGTATCTATTATTGCATAATTCTTTAAGCATGTTACTCCTGTCCACCAATGCCATTCTCTTAAATTTTACTTCCTCTTATATCGCCTTGATTCTAGTATTGTTTTTTCTGACACGTAACATAGACAAGTTTTTTTCTGGGGCTCTCTTCACTCTCTCAACTGCCTCATTCAACATTATTCCCACATGTGAAGGGATACACATGAATCTGTACACTCGATCACAATATTCTGGTATTCTGGTTGTCTATTAAAGACTCCACGCTCCTCTACTGTCTATAAAGAAACAAGCATTTTTACCACATTTGACTACTACTGTAATCCTGCTAATACAACTTTGAGTTCAGACTTCGTTGAAGAGTCAGTTAAGCGGCGTCCAATAAAAGTACCTACAGTGCCGATGGGAAGTGTAGTCCCTAATATAGACACCATCTTGCCTTTCCATCCTATGTTGCCCTCAGCTCTCCTTTCTCATACATATGTTTTCTTTAGCAGGGGAATAATTATTACATGTTACAATCCTCCCCATGGTTATCTTGAGGTTATCTTTAGATGATTTCGGAGCTTTTTTAGTGTCCCCGCGGCCCGGTCCTCGACCAGGCCTCCACCCCCAAGAAGCAGTCGCGTGACAGCTGACTAGCACCCAGGTACCTATTTTACTGCTATGTAACAGGGACATAGGGTTAAAGAAACTCTGCCCATTGTTTCTCCCCGACGCCCGGGATCGAACCCGGGACACAGGATCACAAGTCCAGTGTGCTGTCCGCTCTGCCGACCGGCTCCCATGGTGGTGAGAATTGTATTAGACAAAACAATACATTCTGGAATAACATCATACGTTATAACATTAGAAACATAAGGTATTCCTACATGTTCTTAATATACTTCAGCATACATTTATTACTTCCCCACCTTTTGAACTGAGGACTAATTCATTAGCCTCCCCCATCTCTCGTTTATCTAATGGCAGAGGGCTACATTTATCTCTGAAATTCTATCCCAAATACTCTTCAGATTCAATTCCAATCTCATTATTTAAATCATAGCAATTCTTGGGCATCCTAACATTATTCTCATGGCGTCATTGTGTGCCTTCTCCAACTTGCCCAGTCTACCTTTACCACAACAAGAAATGACAGGTGCAGCATAGTCAATAAGGGAACTTACAGTACTGAAGTATATCATTCGTAGCGCAGTTACTCCCACTCTTTCTACAGCATGCCAAGGCCTTCGGAGGTTGTAATCTCTTCTGACATTGACCCAACAGTCTGTTCATCTCGGCTTCCAAATTCTCCAGGATTATATCCAACAATGTGCTTAAATATTTATACATAACACATTCTATATTTTTCATCATTATTTTCAATATAATAGGCCTCCCAATTTCTATATTTAAACTTTGTCTTCATTAACCACCAGTCCCATATGGTGACAGATTTCAGAAATTATCCACACACCGCTTGAACCTTTGAAAAATCTTTGCTCTGACACAAAATATCATCGCCATATATGATCGGTGTTATCCATTTGAGTCTCTCAGATGCTATCCTTTTCATTAGTATATTAAACTGGGTGGGAGTCAACAATCATCCCTGAGGTGTGCCCAGTTCAAAAGATCTTTCACCTGACAAAACGTTTATAACACACTTGAGTCTTTCTTTCGTGATGATAATCCAGCGCAACAATCTCCCTTTTAACACCACGACCAGCTAGTTCATGTAAGATTGTTTCAAGTGCTCCTTGTAAATCAAGATTGATCAATGGCTCCTTGTAAATCAATAAAATGCTATAGTAATCATTATCATTAGCGAGACATGTAATAAGTCAGAATTACGTTTGACTGAACCCGAACAAATTACTAGACAAACTGACCACCTATCATATATGGCTATTTAAAATTAATCTCTCCATTTTACAAAAACACGAGGTTAAGGACACGGGTCTGTACTCTCCATTGGCTTTATGGGTAAGGATGATCATAGCTTTTTCTATTTACTAGGCATACTGCCCTCCTTAATAACCAACATTAAAGAGACCTAACAGCGGGCTTTTCTCTATAATGGCAAGTTCATTAGGTATTTCATAGATTACTCCATCCTCCTCCAGGGGCGGTAGATTTCCTAACTTTAATCGCCATTATTAGCTCACCTCTGGAAATAACTGTGCAAGTGACATTCAACACAGTTATCTTCTGTAAATATAAAGATCTTTCTAAGAATGTAATGACTCGTTATAGTGGGCAATAAACAAAATTTGGCAGCTTTCACCCATTTATCTGAGAGACCGTTCACAATTCCTTGCGGGTCAGGAAGAGCAACAAAATTATGCTTTTTACCCCTTTATTTACATCTTACCAGATTTCCTTAAAGTTTCTGGTACTCCTAAACTCTCTCTGCAAACTCCTGCCAAATTCTTGCTCCTAATTTCCTCTCTCCTCTCCCCACACAGCTTAACAACTCTCAGTAGAGCATTCTTCCCTTTCTCAGTCCTGCCATTCCTATTCCAATCCATGTGAGCTCTCCTCATTGTTAATGTCCACCCCTTAGCATCTTGTCCTGTGTGTAATATTCTATTCTGGGGGGATGCTTTTTTTATACGTGATTTCCTTCTGTTCAATGTCGCATTAAATATATCCACCTTCTTAATTAGATCTTCATGAAATGCTTCTGCCGAAACTGGCTTAAAGGTATCATACCAAGACTAAATTAATATGACCAACAAGACCCCTTAATTCTCTCCCAATGAACCCTAACCTTTTCATCTGAAGGCTGGAATTCTTTTCTAGTTTGTTTTATTCGTAATGCAAAATGATCACTTCGCATCTCATCTACAGCAAGACAAATCCCCTTAATGCCCCCCCCCCAGCATTTATCAAACAAGCATAATCTAAACTCACTCCCTGCAGATAAGTAGGAGAGGGCTCGCTCACCAGTTGAGCATCTGTTTCTGCAAAAACTGGTACCATCTGCAACCGTTACTATTTGCTTTACCCCCTTGATCCTAAAGCTCGAGGTTTGGCATTAAAATTCCTTATCACAAGCGTATCTTCATGAAAGAAATAATCTGGGGAGTATCTTAAATCAAAGGAGTTATCAGAGATAAAGATCGCAGGGGACTTTAATATTGACCTCTGCGAGCCAGAACACCCTACTGCTGTTAGCTTCCTCAACTGTATGAATTCCTGCTTCCTCATACCCTTAATCACTGGACCTACTAGAATCACTGATAGCACTGCCACGACTCTAGATCACATCTGGACAAATATAACCTCTCCGCTTACTTCAGGTATAATCACCGATAGCACTACAGACCATTACCCCACATTTCTCTTAACTAACATTAGCAAACCACCTCTTGAGTCAAGAGAGATACGTTTTAGACTACACAATGAAACTGCTATAGACAATTTTATAACTGCTACTGATAATGTCAACTGGGAGTCCGAGTTAGGTAACATAGAGGACATCAACCTAGCAGTTCAATCTTTTCTTCAAAAAACTCTTAGCCTTTATAATACCCACTGTCCTATGCTTACAAAACAAGTCACAACCAAAAGGCTTAACAATCCCTGGCTTACAAAGGGAATACTTAAATCTATTAATAAAAAACATGACCTTGAGAAAAAGTATAGGTTAGGAATTATCTCCAAAGAATTCTCAAAGAATTACTCATTATTGCTATCTAAGATAATTAGACGAGCCAAAACTAAATACTACGAAGATAAATTTACCCAAATAAAGAGCAACATTAAACAAACATGGAGAACAATTTCACAAATATTGGGATCAAAGAAGTCTTTAAATAACAAACCGACTCTCCTGTCTAATAACGATGGTCAGCTTTCAGCCTCTGATTCTGCTATTGAGTTCAATAGGTTCTTCTCTTCCATTGGTTCATCCCTTGCTAATGATATTCCATCTTCCAGTACTGACATTAAGGACTATCTTACAGGGAACTATCCCCAGTCTCTGTACCTAAAGCCTATTAATTCCATTGACGTCAATGAGATAATCCTTTCCCTTAAAACCAAGTCTGGTGCCCCTGAGGAGATACCAACTTTAATCTACAAAAAAGCCTCCAGATCTTTAGCCCCTGCTATTGCTTTGCTCTTCAACAAGTCACTTGAACTCCAAACCTTTCCAGATATTCTAAAAAAAGCGAGAGTAACGCCTGTCCACAAATGTGGTGATCTCACAGATGTTAACAACTACAGACCTATATCAATGCTGCCAAACTTGTCAAAAATTTTTGAAAAACTAATCTATAAGCAGCTTTACTCATATCTAGCCAAACTCAATATACTTAGCCCTTGCCAATATGGCTTCAGGCCAAAAAAAAGCACTAAGTATGCACTTATTAGTATGCTTAACTCGATTCATACAGCTCTTGATAAAAATGAGTTCCCTGTTGGGTTATTTGTGGACCTGCGTAAAGCTTTCGATACTGTCAACCACCAAAACCTTCTTCTTAAATTACATCATTATGGTGTCAGAGGACACTCCCTACAATACCTCAAATCCTACCTTACTGACAGGCTCCAATGTGTTTCTGTGAATAATACAATTTCTCCCACCCTACCCATCAACATTGGTGTTCCCCAGGGCAGCATACTTGGCCCTCTCCTCTTTCTCATCTACATTAATGACCTTCCAAATGCCTCCCAACACCTCAAACCAATCCTATTTGCTGACGACACAACCTTCATTTACTCCAGTCCTGATCCCCTTGCTCTAAATGCCACAGTAAATACTGAGCTAAATAAAGTCCATCTGTGGCTAACTGCCAACAAACTCACCCTTAACATTGACAAAACTTTCTATATTCTGTTTGGCAATAAATCCTCTAATCAAATAAATCTCAAAATAAACAATACCCAAATTTGTAACAAATTAGATGGCAAATTCCTTGGCATTCTCATTGACCACAAGCTGAATTTCCAGGGACACATTCTAAACATATCAAAAAAAGTTTCAAAAACTGTGGGCATTCTTTCTAAGATCAGATATTATGTACCACGCCCTGCCCTGGTGACTCTCTATTACTCCCTTATCTATCCATATCTCAACTATGGTATTTGTGCTTGGGGCTCTACTACCCAAAATCACTTACGTCCTCTAATTACTCAACACAAAGCTGCTATTAGGACAATATCCAATTCTGGCCCCAGACATCACTCGGTACCCCTACTCAAATCCCTGAATATGTTAGACATTAAGTCACTGCACATTCTCTCATGTGTATTATACATATATAAAACGCTAAACTGTAATGCCAATCCTGATCTCAAAAGCTTCATAGAAGGTTGTAACAGAACCCATGAGCACCACACCAGAAATAAATACAGTTTTGATATTCCTAGAGTACGACTTAATCAAACCAGAAATGCTCTACAAATCAAGGGGCCCAGAATGTGGAATGACCTTCCCAACCATGTTAAAGACAGTACCTCTCTCAACCAGTTTAAGTTAAAAACGAAGCTATACCTAATAAATTCCCTGTAACCTACCTTACCCCTCTATTGTCAATCCATGTATGTTTTTTTTTTTTTTTTTTTTTTCAAATCAACGCTGTTTTAATGTAATTTTCTGTAATAATTTGTAATTGTATTTGTGCTGTTTTTTCAACAATGTTCCCCCTCTTTTACCCCTATTTTTATTTGTACTCAACGCATTTTTTTCTTTTTACCCATTAGTTTTAAGCTTTAGTCAGTAGTGTTTTTTCCTGCCCGAAACGCTTTGCGTAATAGTGGCTTTAGGCATTGTATGTACTAGCTCTATCTATAAAGCCAGCAAACTTTGTAAAATCTCTTTATGTATGTACCTTTGCCTAAATAATAATTATTATTATTATTATTATTATTATTATTATTATTATTATAGATGTATAGATTGAAGATATATAATTATCGGTTTTGTAATTGAATCTGAAAACTAATACTTTCAGTACGTTTATATATCTCGGGTATCTCGGTTATCACAGCAAGTATGGTACTTTTGACACAGGAGACTTCCCCTAATGTCTCCATCAGCATGCAAGTGAAAACCTTTATAGCCGTTTTTGTGATAGGGATTCTACCATCCCTATCTCCAGTTTCCTGGAGTGCTACTATGGCAATATTATGAGTATAATAGTGTACATCCACCGCTCTACATTTTAACCCATTAACGTTCCAAGATTTCCTTTCACTTTCTTCCATGATGAATATTAATAAAGCTACCTTTGCCCTGTCCGTCACATTACATAAGATACAAGAGCAGCTTAGACACTTTCTCCCAACACTAATATTTTTGCTTTCTCTTCACTTGCACAACTACTACTACTAACATCAAAGGTGATATTATTCATATCTATTTCTTTTATGTCTGTGTACCGTTTTACTTCAACTTTTGTTTCACCATTTTCACTACAGAAGGCTGAACACTGCCAACGCTACTAGAAAGCACATTTTTCTGACTATATAACATCATTGATACTTCATGCTCTTCCTTACTTTTTTCTACGCCTGTTTCACTATCCATTTCACGTCCTGTTTCACCACCATCTTCACCCCGTTTACCCTCAATAGCTAACATTTCTAATACTTCAATCCTCTCGTCTAGCTTTCTGAAATATTCAAAGATTCGAGTACCAACCCCAGTTCACTATTGTCCTGAACCTAATCTCCAAGTTATTTTTATTTTTTTTATTTTGGGGAGCTGCATTGCCTACTGCTTCAAGGGTCGCCTTAATTGTTGCCGTTCCTTTCACCCAAACGTTAGTCATAGTTGTCGTTAGCTTTCCGTTGTTTCCTCCTTGGTCCTGCTGCACTATCTTGACTACTTCGGAGTTGCATCTATACTTCTTGTATAGATACCTTGTCCTAACGAGAACACTTCATGCATAATGTGGCCGCCTCAATGTACTTGGTATTATGATGATGTTGATTGGTCGTTTATCCATCCTTCCTTCCGGATAATCGACCCAAAACCCGGAAAGTGCTTCTTTTGACCAGGAGATCACCCTGGGAGCTTCTGGCACTTGGAGAGGGGTTCAACGTCACACACTTAAGGGATGGCGGCTCTAAAACTGACCTCACTGTCACGTGCGCACACCCCCTCGAGCCGCCATGAGTCCCCACTCTCTCCTTATTTGGAATGACCTCCTGGATCCCCTTTCTCTTATTCTCTGTGTGTAACTCATGCTAGCCCTGCTTACTAACTCATGCTAGCCCTGCTTACTAACTCATGCTAGCCCTGCTTACTAACTCATGCTAGCCCTGCTTACTAACTCATGCTAGCCCTGCTTACTAACTCATGCTAGCCCTGCTTACTAACTCATGCTAGCCCTGCTTACTAACTCATGCTAGCCCTGCTTACTAACTCATGCTAGCCCTGCTTACTAACTCATGCTAGCCCTGCTTACTAACTCATGCTAGCCCTGCTTACTAACTCATGCTAGCCCTGCTTACTAACTCATGCTAGCCCTGCTTACTAACTCATGCTAGCCCTGCTTACTAACTCATGCTAGCCCTGCTTACTAACTCATGCTAGCCCTGCTTACTAACTCATGCTAGCCCTGCTTACTAACTCATGCTAGCCCTGCTTACTAACTCATGCTAGCCCTGCTTACTAATTCATGCTAGCCCTGCTTACTAACTCATGCTAGCCCTGCTTACTAACTCATGCTAGCCCTGCTTACTAACTCATGCTAGCCCTGCTTACTAACTCATGCTAGCCCTGCTTACTAACTCATGCTAGCCCTGCTTACTAACTCATGCTAGCCCTGCTTACTAACTCATGCTAGCCCTGCTTACTAACTCATGCTAGCCCTGCTTACTAACTCATGCTAGCCCTGCTTACTAACTCATGCTAGCCCTGCTTACTAACTCATGCTAGCCCTGCTTACTAACTCATGCTAGCCCTGCTTACTAACTCATGCTAGCCCGGCTTACTAACTCATGCTAGCCCGGCTTACTAACTCATGCTAGCCCGGCTTACTAACTCATGCTAGCCCGGCTTACTAACTCATGCTAGCCCGGCTTACTAACTCATGCTAGCCCGGCTTACTAACTCATGCTAGCCCGGCTTACTAACTCATGCTAGCCCGGCTTACTAACTCATGCTAGCCCGGCTTACTAACTCATGCTAGCCCGGCTTACTAACTCTTGCTGGCCCTTCTTACTTGCATGAATTCATCTTCACACTTTTCAAAAGGTGGAGGTCTAACATTTTACGAAAACCTTTGCGCTTGATATACCACCACTGACAAAAAAGGCAACTGATGGATTCGACTTTTAAATTTTTACACATGATACCAAAAAGTATTGCATAGCAACAGTAGTCGCGTTACATGAGTTATTGGAGCCCCCCACCACAATAGCTGTGAGCTATTAAGGTGTTAAAAAATATTAATTTATTACAGAATATGAACAAATTCCTAGTTTATATTAAATTACTTAAAACACTAAACTATTTTCCTTCAGAGTTACACGTGTCATGTCACGTGACACCCCGGCGACAAATAAGGAAAATTTCACCTGATTGACCCATGACCCGGGACGGAAAGAGAATTTTTCTACTCGGCTCCTGATTGGTCAAAAAATCGCGCCCCGTTCTCTCCACTCACCTGTGACCATTACAGAAAATGGAGCTGTGCCAAGGGCTCCCTATACTATTCAGTCATAGCATCATTAAAGTACTCCAAAAACTTCTATATTCGCTTTCAACTGTGTTTTTTGGTTTTAATTTATTGAACATTCACCCTCTGATCCATTCATAAGTAGGGACCCCCAAATTGATACCGTAGTACTCTGGTTACACCCCAGGCCAAATCGTGAATTTTGCTCATGCTATTAAATACTCCAAAAACGTTTATATGCCTTTCACCAATGTATTTTTTGGTTTGAATCTATTGAACATTCATCCTCTGTACCTTTCATAAGTAGGGACCCCCTTCTTAATGCCTTAGACTCATCTTAAAAGCACGCGACGTATCGAGAAAAAACAGGTTAGGATAGGGCACGAGTTGCTCAGGTACCCTCTGGGTGGTGGGCCCTTGGGACCCCTGG
>NW_027189148.1:1265638-1290825 GCF_040958095.1 Procambarus clarkii | reverse complement strand
AAAGAATGAGGTGATTTGGTGAAATGCTATGCCCAAGATTACCATCCGAGTTGCCGTCGGGGAAGTGGCTCAAATAGCCTCGGCTATCACTTCCTTTTGACGGCCGTGATGGTCAAGTGGATTAAGGCGCCCTGTAGTTACCACTTGATTTGCTTCTGGGAGTATGGGTTCGAGTCACTTCTGGGGTGTGAGTTTTAATTCGCTTATAGTCCTGGGGACCATTCAGGCTTGTTCGCATTTGTGTTCCTCACGTGTGCCCCAAAGAATGAGGTGATTTGGTGAAATGCTATGCCCAAGATTACCATCTGAGTTCCCGTCGGGAAAGTGGCTCAAATAGCCTCGGCTATCACTTCCTTTTGACAGCCGTGATGGTCAAGTGGATTAAGGCGCCCTGTAGTTACCAGTGTCGTTGCTTCTGGGAGTATGGGTTCGAGTCACTTCTGGGGTGTGAGTTTTCATTCGCATATAGTCCTGGGGACCATTCAGGCTTGTTCGCATTTGTGTTCCTCATGTGTGCCCCAAAGAATGAGGTGATTTGGTGAAATGCTATGCCCAAGATTATCATCCGAGTTGCCGTCAGGGAAGTGGCTCAAAGTGCCTCGGCTATCACTTCCTTTTGACGGCCGTGATGGTCAAGTGGATTAAAGCGCCCTGTAGTTACCAGTTGCGTTGCTTCTGGGAGTATGGGTTCGAGTCACTTCTGGGGTGTGAGTTTTCATTCGCATATAGTCCTGGGGACCATTCAGGCTTGCTCGCATTTGTGTTCCTCACGTGTGCCCCAAAGAATGAGGTGATTTGGTGAAATGCTATGCCCAAGATTACCATCCGAGTTGCCGTCGGGGAAGTGGCTCAAATAGCCTCGGCTATCACTTCCTTTTGACGGCTGTGATGGTCAAGTGGATTAAGGCGCCCTGTAGTTACCAGTTGCGTTGCTTCTGGGAGTATGGGTTCGAGTCACTTCTGGGGTGTGAGTTTTCATTCGCATATAGTCCTGGGGACCATTCAGGCTTGTTCGCATTTGTGTTCCTCACGTGTGCCCCAAAGAATGAGGTGATTTGGTGAAATGCTATGCCCAAGATTACCATCCGAGTTGCCGTCGGGGAAGTGGCTCAAATAGCCTCGGCTATCACTTCCTTTTGACGGCCGTGATGGTCAAGTGGATTAAGGTGCCCTGTAGTTACCAGTTGCATTGCTTCTGGGAGTATGGGTTCGAGTCACTTCTGGGGTGTGAGTTTTCATTCGCATATAGTCCTGGGGACCATTCAGGCTTGTTCACATTTGTGTTCCTCACTTGTGCCCCAAAGAATGAGGTGATTTGGTGAAATGCTATGCCCAAGATTACCATCCGAGTTGCCGTCGGGGAAGTGGCTCAAATAGCCTCGGCTATCACTTCCTTTTGACGGCCGTGATGGTCAAGTGGATTAAGGCGCCCTGTAGTTACCACTTGATTTGCTTCTGGGAGTATGGGTTCGAGTCACTTCTGGGGTGTGAGTTTTAATTCGCTTATAGTCCTGGGGACCATTCAGGCTTGTTCGCATTTGTGTTCCTCACGTGTGCCCCAAAGAATGAGGTGATTTGGTGAAATGCTATGCCCAAGATTATCATCCGAGTTGCCGTCAGGCAAGTGGCTCAAAGTGCCTCAGCTATCACTTCCTTTTGACGGCCGTGATGGTCAAGTGGATTAAAGCGCCCTGTAGTTACCAGTTGCGTTGCTTCTGGGAGTATGGGTTCGAGTCACTTCTGGGGTATGAGTTTTCATTCGCATATAGTCCTGGGGACCATTCAGGCTTGTTCGCATTTGTGTTCCTCACGTGTGCCCCAAAGAATGAGGTGATTTGGTGAAATGCTATGCCCAAAATTACCATCCGAGTTGCCGTCGGGGAAGTGGCTCAAATAGCCTCGGCTATCACTTCCTTTTGACGGCCGTGATGGTCAAGTGGATTAAGGCGCCCTGTAGTTACCAGTTGCATTGCTTCTGGGGGTATGGGTTCGAGTCACTTCTGGGGTGTGAGTTTTCATTCGCATATAGTCCTGGGGACCATTCAGGCTTGTTCGCATTTGTGTTCCTCACTTGTGCCCCAAAGAATGAGGTGATTTGGTGAAATGCTATGCCCAAGATTACCATCCGAGTTGCCGTCGGGGAAGTGGCTCAAATAGCCTCGGCTATCACTTCCTATTGACGGCCGTGATGGTCAAGAGGATTAAGGCGCCCTGTAGTTACCAGTTGCGTTGCTTCTGGGAGTATGGGTTCGAGTCACTTCTGGGGTGTGAGTTTTCATTCGCATATAGTCCTGGGGACCATTCAGGCTTGTTCGCATTTGTGTTCCTCACGTGTGCCCCAAAGAATGAGGTGATTTAGTGAAATGCTATGCCCAAGATTACCATCCGAGTTGCCGTCGGGGAAGTGGCTCAAATAGCCTCGGCTATCACTTCCTTTTGACGGCCGTGATGGTCAAGTGGATTAAGGTGCCCTGTAGTTACCAGTTGCGTTGCTTCTGGGAGTATGGGTTCGAGTCACTTCTGGGGTGTGAGTTTTCATTCGCATATAGTCCTGGGGACCATTCAGGCTTGTTCACATTTGTGTTCCTCACTTGTGCCCCAAAGAATGAGGTGATTTGGTGAAATGCTATGCCCAAGATTACCATCCGAGTTGCCGTCGGGGAAGTGGCTCAAATAGCCTCGGCTATCACTTCCTTTTGACGGCCGTGATGGTCAAGTGGATTAAGGCGCCCTGTAGTTACCACTTGATTTGCTTCTGGGAGTATGGGTTCGAGTCACTTCTGGGGTGTGAGTTTTAATTCGCTTATAGTCCTGGGGACCATTCAGGCTTGTTCGCATTTGTGTTCCTCACGTGTGCCCCAAAGAATGAGGTGATTTGGTGAAATGCTATGCCCAAGATTACCATCTGAGTTCCCGTCGGGAAAGTGGCTCAAATAGCCTCGGCTATCACTTCCTTTTGACAGCCGTGATGGTCAAGTGGATTAAGGCGCCCTGTAGTTACCAGTGTCGTTGCTTCTGGGAGTATGGGTTCGAGTCACTTCTGGGGTGTGAGTTTTCATTCGCATATAGTCCTGGGGACCATTCAGGCTTGTTCGCATTTGTGTTCCTCATGTGTGCCCCAAAGAATGAGGTGATTTGGTGAAATGCTATGCCCAAGATTATCATCCGAGTTGCCGTCAGGGAAGTGGCTCAAAGTGCCTCGGCTATCACTTCCTTTTGACGGCCGTGATGGTCAAGTGGATTAAAGCGCCCTGTAGTTACCAGTTGCGTTGCTTCTGGGAGTATGGGTTCGAGTCACTTCTGGGGTGTGAGTTTTCATTCGCATATAGTCCTGGGGACCATTCAGGCTTGCTCGCATTTGTGTTCCTCACGTGTGCCCCAAAGAATGAGGTGATTTGGTGAAATGCTATGCCCAAGATTACCATCCGAGTTGCCGTCGGGGAAGTGGCTCAAATAGCCTCGGCTATCACTTCCTTTTGACGGCTGTGATGGTCAAGTGGATTAAGGCGCCCTGTAGTTACCAGTTGCGTTGCTTCTGGGAGTATGGGTTCGAGTCACTTCTGGGGTGTGAGTTTTCATTCGCATATAGTCCTGGGGACCATTCAGGCTTGTTCGCATTTGTGTTCCTCACGTGTGCCCCAAAGAATGAGGTGATTTGGTGAAATGCTATGCCCAAGATTACCATCCGAGTTGCCCGTCGGGGAAGTGGCTCAAATAGCCTCGGCTATCACTTTCTTTTGACGGCCGTGATGGTCAAGTGGATTAAGGCGCCCTGTAGTTACCAGTTGCGTTGCTTCTGGGAGTATGGGTTCGAGTCACTTCTGGGGTGTGAGTTTTCATTCGCATATAGTCCTGGGGACCATTCAGGCTTGTTCGCATTTGTGTTCCTCACGTGTGCCCCAAAGAATGAGGTGATTTGGTGAAATGCTATGCCCAAAATTACCATCCGAGTTGCCGTCGGGGAAGTGGCTCAAATAGCCTCGGCTATCACTTCCTTTTGACGGCCGTGATGGTCAAGTGGATTAAGGCGCCCTGTAGTTACCAGTTGCATTGCTTCTGGGGGTATGGGTTCGAGTCACTTCTGGGGTGTGAGTTTTCATTCGCATATAGTCCTGGGGACCATTCAGGCTTGTTCGCATTTGTGTTCCTCACTTGTGCCCCAAAGAATGAGGTGATTTGGTGAAATGCTATGCCCAAGATTACCATCCGAGTTGCCGTCGGGGAAGTGGCTCAAATAGCCTCGGCTATCACTTCCTATTGACGGCCGTGATGGTCAAGAGGATTAAGGCGCCCTGTAGTTACCAGTTGCGTTGCTTCTGGGAGTATGGGTTCGAGTCACTTCTGGGGTGTGAGTTTTCATTCGCATATAGTCCTGGGGACCATTCAGGCTTGTTCGCATTTGTGTTCCTCACGTGTGCCCAAAAGAATGAGGTGATTTAGTGAAATGCTATGCCCAAGATTACCATCCGAGTTGCCGTCGGGGAAGTGGCTCAAATAGCCTCGGCTATCACTTCCTTTTGACGGCCGTGATGGTCAAGTGGATTAAGGTGCCCTGTAGTTACCAGTTGCATTGCTTCTGGGAGTATGGGTTCGAGTCACTTCTGGGGTGTGAGTTTTCATTCGCATATAGTCCTGGGGACCATTCAGGCTTGTTCACATTTGTGTTCCTCACTTGTGCCCCAAAGAATGAGGTGATTTGGTGAAATGCTATGCCCAAGATTACCATCCGAGTTGCCGTCGGGGAAGTGGCTCAAATAGCCTCGGCTATCACTTCCTTTTGACGGCCGTGATGGTCAAGTGGATTAAGGCGCCCTGTAGTTACCACTTGATTTGCTTCTGGGAGTATGGGTTCGAGTCACTTCTGGGGTGTGAGTTTTAATTCGCTTATAGTCCTGGGGACCATTCAGGCTTGTTCGCATTTGTGTTCCTCACGTGTGCCCCAAAGAATGAGGTGATTTGGTGAAATGCTATGCCCAAGATTATCATCCGAGTTGCCGTCAGGCAAGTGGCTCAAAGTGCCTCGGCTATCACTTCCTTTTGACGGCCGTGATGGTCAAGTGGATTAAAGCGCCCTGTAGTTACCAGTTGCGTTGCTTCTGGGAGTATGGGTTCGAGTCACTTCTGGGGTATGAGTTTTCATTCGCATATAGTCCTGGGGACCATTCAGGCTTGTTCGCATTTGTGTTCCTCACGTGTGCCCCAAAGAATGAGGTGATTTGGTGAAATGCTATGCCCAAAATTACCATCCGAGTTGCCGTCGGGGAAGTGGCTCAAATAGCCTCGGCTATCACTTCCTTTTGACGGCCGTGATGGTCAAGTGGATTAAGGCGCCCTGTAGTTACCAGTTGCATTGCTTCTGGGGGTATGGGTTCGAGTCACTTCTGGGGTGTGAGTTTTCATTCGCATATAGTCCTGGGGACCATTCAGGCTTGTTCGCATTTGTGTTCCTCACTTGTGCCCCAAAGAATGAGGTGATTTGGTGAAATGCTATGCCCAAGATTACCATCCGAGTTGCCGTCGGGGAAGTGGCTCAAATAGCCTCGGCTATCACTTCCTATTGACGGCCGTGATGGTCAAGAGGATTAAGGCGCCCTGTAGTTACCAGTTGCGTTGCTTCTGGGAGTATGGGTTCGAGTCACTTCTGGGGTGTGAGTTTTCATTCGCATATAGTTCTGGGGACCATTCAGGCTTGTTCGCATTTGTGTTCCTCACGTGTGCCCCAAAGAATGAGGTGATTTAGTGAAATGCTATGCCCAAGATTACCATCCGAGTTGCCGTCGGGGAAGTGGCTCAAATAGCCTCGGCTATCACTTCCTTTTGACGGCCGTGATGGTCAAGTGGATTAAGGTGCCCTGTAGTTACCAGTTGCATTGCTTCTGGGAGTATGGGTTCGAGTCACTTCTGGGGTGTGAGTTTTCATTCGCATATAGTCCTGGGGACCATTCAGGCTTGTTCACATTTGTGTTCCTCACTTGTGCCCCAAAGAATGAGGTGATTTGGTGAAATGCTATGCCCAAGATTACCATCCGAGTTGCCGTCGGGGAAGTGGCTCAAATAGCCTCGGCTATCACTTCCTTTTGACGGCCGTGATGGTCAAGTGGATTAAGGCGCCCTGTAGTTACCACTTGATTTGCTTCTGGGAGTATGGGTTCGAGTCACTTCTGGGGTGTGAGTTTTAATTCGCTTATAGTCCTGGGGACCATTCAGGCTTGTTCGCATTTGTGTTCCTCACGTGTGCCCAAAGAATGAGGTGATTTGGTGAAATGCTATGCCCAAGATTACCATCTGAGTTCCCGTCGGGAAAGTGGCTCAAATAGCCTCGGCTATCACTTCCTTTTGACGGCCGTGATGGTCAAGTGGATTAAGGCGCCCTGTAGTTACCAGTGTCGTTGCTTCTGGGAGTATGGGTTCGAGTCACTTCTGGGGTGTGAGTTTTCATTCGCATATAGTCCTGGGGACCATTCAGGCTTGTTCGCATTTGTGTTCCTCATGTGTGCCCCAAAGAATGAGGTGATTTGGTGAAATGCTATGCCCAAGATTATCATCCGAGTTGCCGTCAGGGAAGTGGCTCAAATAGCCTCGGCTATCACTTCCTTTTGACGGCTGTGATGGTCAAGTGGATTAAGGCGCCCTGTAGTTACCAGTTGCGTTGCTTCTGGGAGTATGGGTTCGAGTCACTTCTGGGGTGTGAGTTTTCATTCGCATATAGTCCTGGGGACCATTCAGGCTTGTTCGCATTTGTGTTCCTCACGTGTGCCCCAAAGAATGAGGTGATTTGGTGAAATGCTATGCCCAAGATTACCATCCGAGTTGCCCGTCGGGGAAGTGGCTCAAATAGCCTCGGCTATCACTTTCTTTTGACGGCCGTGATGGTCAAGTGGATTAAGGCGCCCTGTAGTTACCAGTTGCGTTGCTTCTGGGAGTATGGGTTCGAGTCACTTCTGGGGTGTGAGTTTTCATTCGCATATAGTCCTGGGGACCATTCAGGCTTGTTCGCATTTGTGTTCCTCACGTGTGCCCCAAAGAATGAGGTGATTTGGTGAAATGCTATGCCCAAGATTATCATCCGAGTTGCCGTCAGGCAAGTGGCTCAAAGTGCCTCGGCTATCACTTCCTTTTGACGGCCGTGATGGTCAAGTGGATTAAAGCGCCCTGTAGTTACCAGTTGCGTTGCTTCTGGGAGTATGGGTTCGAGTCACTTCTGGGGTATGAGTTTTCATTCGCATATAGTCCTGGGGACCATTCAGGCTTGTTCGCATTTGTGTTCCTCACGTGTGCCCCAAAGAATGAGGTGATTTGGTGAAATGCTATGCCCAAAATTACCATCCGAGTTGCCGTCGGGGAAGTGGCTCAAATAGCCTCGGCTATCACTTCCTTTTGACGGCCGTGATGGTCAAGTGGATTAAGGCGCCCTGTAGTTACCAGTTGCATTGCTTCTGGGGGTATGGGTTCGAGTCACTTCTGGGGTGTGAGTTTTCATTCGCATATAGTCCTGGGGACCATTCAGGCTTGTTCGCATTTGTGTTCCTCACTTGTGCCCCAAAGAATGAGGTGATTTGGTGAAATGCTATGCCCAAGATTACCATCCGAGTTGCCGTCGGGGAAGTGGCTCAAATAGCCTCGGCTATCACTTCCTATTGACGGCCGTGATGGTCAAGAGGATTAAGGCGCCCTGTAGTTACCAGTTGCGTTGCTTCTGGGAGTATGGGTTCGAGTCACTTCTGGGGTGTGAGTTTTCATTCGCATATAGTCCTGGGGACCATTCAGGCTTGTTCGCATTTGTGTTCCTCACGTGTGCCCAAAAGAATGAGGTGATTTACTGAAATGCTATGCCCAAGATTACCATCCGAGTTGCCGTCGGGGAAGTGGCTCAAATAGCCTCGGCTATCACTTCCTTTTGACGGCCGTGATGGTCAAGTGGATTAAGGTGCCCTGTAGTTACCAGTTGCATTGCTTCTGGGAGTATGGGTTCGAGTCACTTCTGGGGTGTGAGTTTTCATTCGCATATAGTCCTGGGGACCATTCAGGCTTGTTCACATTTGTGTTCCTCACTTGTGCCCCAAAGAATGAGGTGATTTGGTGAAATGCTATGCCCAAGATTACTATCCGAGTTGCCGTCGGGGAAGTGGCTCAAATAGCCTCGGCTATCACTTCCTTTTGACGGCCGTGATGGTCAAGTGGATTAAGGCGCCCTGTAGTTACCACTTGATTTGCTTCTGGGAGTATGGGTTCGAGTCACTTCTGGGGTGTGAGTTTTAATTCGCTTATAGTCCTGGGGACCATTCAGGCTTGTTCGCATTTGTGTTCCTCACGTGTGCCCCAAAGAATGAGGTGATTTGGTGAAATGCTATGCCCAAGATTATCATCCGAGTTGCCGTCAGGCAAGTGGCTCAAAGTGCCTCGGCTATCACTTCCTTTTGACGGCCGTGATGGTCAAGTGGATTAAAGCGCCCTGTAGTTACCAGTTGCGTTGCTTCTGGGAGTATGGGTTCGAGTCACTTCTGGGGTATGAGTTTTCATTCGCATATAGTCCTGGGGACCATTCAGGCTTGTTCGCATTTGTGTTCCTCACGTGTGCCCCAAAGAATGAGGTGATTTGGTGAAATGCTATGCCCAAAATTACCATCCGAGTTGCCGTCGGGGAAGTGGCTCAAATAGCCTCGTCTATCACTTCCTTTTGACGGCCGTGATGGTCAAGTGGATTAAGGCGCCCTGTAGTTACCAGTTGCATTGCTTCTGGGGGTATGGGTTCGAGTCACTTCTGGGGTGTGAGTTTTCATTCGCATATAGTCCTGGGGACCATTCAGGCTTGTTCGCATTTGTGTTCCTCACTTGTGCCCCAAAGAATGAGGTGATTTGGTGAAATGCTATGCCCAAGATTACCATCCGAGTTGCCGTCGGGGAAGTGGCTCAAATAGCCTCGGCTATCACTTCCTATTGACGGCCGTGATGGTCAAGAGGATTAAGGCGCCCTGTAGTTACCAGTTGCGTTGCTTCTGGGAGTATGGGTTCGAGTCACTTCTGGGGTGTGAGTTTTCATTCGCATATAGTTCTGGGGACCATTCAGGCTTGTTCGCATTTGTGTTCCTCACGTGTGCCCCAAAGAATGAGGTGATTTAGTGAAATGCTATGCCCAAGATTACCATCCGAGTTGCCGTCGGGGAAGTGGCTCAAATAGCCTCGGCTATCACTTCCTTTTGACGGCCGTGATGGTCAAGTGGATTAAGGTGCCCTGTAGTTACCAGTTGCATTGCTTCTGGGAGTATGGGTTCGAGTCACTTCTGGGGTGTGAGTTTTCATTCGCATATAGTCCTGGGGACCATTCAGGCTTGTTCACATTTGTGTTCCTCACTTGTGCCCCAAAGAATGAGGTGATTTGGTGAAATGCTATGCCCAAGATTACCATCCGAGTTGCCGTCGGGGAAGTGGCTCAAATAGCCTCGGCTATCACTTCCTTTTGACGGCCGTGATGGTCAAGTGGATTAAGGCGCCCTGTAGTTACCACTTGATTTGCTTCTGGGAGTATGGGTTCGAGTCACTTCTGGGGTGTGAGTTTTAATTCGCTTATAGTCCTGGGGACCATTCAGGCTTGTTCGCATTTGTGTTCCTCACGTGTGCCCCAAAGAATGAGGTGATTTGGTGAAATGCTATGCCCAAGATTACCATCTGAGTTCCCGTCGGGAAAGTGGCTCAAATAGCCTCGGCTATCACTTCCTTTTGACGGCCATGATGGTCAAGTGGATTAAGGCGCCCTGTAGTTACCAGTGTCGTTGCTTCTGGGAGTATGGGTTCGAGTCACTTCTGGGGTGTGAGTTTTCATTCGCATATAGTCCTGGGGACCATTCAGGCTTGTTCGCATTTGTGTTCCTCATGTGTGCCCCAAAGAATGAGGTGATTTGGTGAAATGCTATGCCCAAGATTATCATCCGAGTTGCCGTCAGGGAAGTGGCTCAAAGTGCCTCGGCTATCACTTCCTTTTGACGGCCGTGATGGTCAAGTGGATTAAAGCGCCCTGTAGTTACCAGTTGCGTTGCTTCTGGGAGTATGGGTTCGAGTCACTTCTGGGGTGTGAGTTTTCATTCGCATATAGTCCTGGGGACCATTCAGGCTTGCTCGCATTTGTGTTCCTCACGTGTGCCCCAAAGAATGAGGTGATTTGGTGAAATGCTATGCCCAAGATTACCATCCGAGTTGCCGTCGGGGAAGTGGCTCAAATAGCCTCGGCTATCACTTCCTTTTGACGGCTGTGATGGTCAAGTGGATTAAGGCGCCCTGTAGTTACCAGTTGCGTTGCTTCTGGGAGTATGGGTTCGAGTCACTTCTGGGGTGTGAGTTTTCATTCGCATATAGTCCTGGGGACCATTCAGGCTTGTTCGCATTTGTGTTCCTCACGTGTGCCCCAAAGAATGAGGTGATTTGGTGAAATGCTATGCCCAAGATTACCATCCGAGTTGCCCGTCGGGGAAGTGGCTCAAATAGCCTCGGCTATCACTTTCTTTTGACGGCCGTGATGGTCAAGTGGATTAAGGCGCCCTGTAGTTACCAGTTGCGTTGCTTCTGGGAGTATGGGTTCGAGTCACTTCTGGGGTGTGAGTTTTCATTCGCATATAGTCCTGGGGACCATTCAGGCTTGTTCGCATTTGTGTTCCTCACGTGTGCCCCAAAGAATGAGGTGATTTGGTGAAATGCTATGCCCAAGATTACCATCCGAGTTGCCGTCGGGGAAGTGGCTCAAATAGCCTCGGCTATCACTTCCTTTTGATGGCCGTGATGGTCAAGTGGATTAAGGCGCCCTGTAGTTACCAGTTGCGTTGCTTCTGGGAGTATGGGTTCGAGTCACTTCTGGGGTGTGAGTTTTCATTCGCATATAGTCCTGGGGACCCTTCAGGCTTGTTCGCATTTGTGTTCCTCACGTGTGCCCCAAAGAATGAGGTGATTTGGTGAAATGCTATGCCCAAGATTACCATCCGAGTTGCCGTCGGGGAAGTGGCTCAAATAGCCTCGGCTATCACTTCCTATTGACGGCCGTGATGGTCAAGAGGATTAAGGCGCCCTGTAGTTACCAGTTGCGTTGCTTCTGGGAGTATGGGTTCGAGTCACTTCTGGGGTGTGAGTTTTCATTCGCATATAGTCCTTGGGACCATTCAGGCTTGTTCGCATTTGTGTTCCTCACGTGTGCCCCAAAGAATGAGGTGATTTGGTGAAATGCTATGCCCAAGATTACCATCCGAGTTGCCGTCGGGGAAGTGGCTCAAATAGCCTCGGCTATCACTTCCTTTTGACGGCTGTGATGGTCAAGTGGATTAAGGCGCCCTGTAGTTACCAGTTGCGTTGCTTCTGGGAGTATGGGTTCGAGTCACTTCTGGGGTGTGAGTTTTCATTCGCATATAGTCCTGGGGACCATTCAGGCTTGTTCGCATTTGTGTTCCTCACGTGTGCCCCAAAGAATGAGGTGATTTGGTGAAATGCTATGCCCAAGATTACCATCCGAGTTGCCCGTCGGGGAAGTGGCTCAAATAGCCTCGGCTATCACTTTCTTTTGACGGCCGTGATGGTCAAGTGGATTAAGGCGCCCTGTAGTTACCAGTTGCGTTGCTTCTGGGAGTATGGGTTCGAGTCACTTCTGGGGTGTGAGTTTTCATTCGCATATAGTCCTGGGGACCATTGAGGCTTGTTCGCATTTGTGTTCCTCACGTGTGCCCCAAAGAATGAGGTGATTTGGTGAAATGCTATGCCCAAGATTACCATCCGAGTTGCCGTCGGGGAAGTGGCTCAAATAGCCTCGGCTATCACTTCCTATTGACGGCCGTGATGGTCAAGAGGATTAAGGCGCCCTGTAGTTACCAGTTGCGTTGCTTCTGGGAGTATGGGTTCGAGTCACTTCTGGGGTGTGAGTTTTCATTCGCATATAGTTCTGGGGACCATTCAGGCTTGTTCGCATTTGTGTTCCTCACGTGTGCCCCAAAGAATGAGGTGATTTAGTGAAATGCTATGCCCAAGATTACCATCCGAGTTGCCGTCGGGGAAGTGGCTCAAATAGCCTCGGCTATCACTTCCTTTTGACGGCCGTGATGGTCAAGTGGATTAAGGTGCCCTGTAGTTACCAGTTGCATTGCTTCTGGGAGTATGGGTTCGAGTCACTTCTGGGGTGTGAGTTTTCATTCGCATATAGTCCTGGGGACCATTCAGGCTTGTTCACATTTGTGTTCCTCACTTGTGCCCCAAAGAATGAGGTGATTTGGTGAAATGCTATGCCCAAGATTACCATCCGAGTTGCCGTCGGGGAAGTGGCTCAAATAGCCTCGGCTATCACTTCCTTTTGACGGCCGTGATGGTCAAGTGGATTAAGGCGCCCTGTAGTTACCACTTGATTTGCTTCTGGGAGTATGGGTTCGAGTCACTTCTGGGGTGTGAGTTTTAATTCGCTTATAGTCCTGGGGACCATTCAGGCTTGTTCGCATTTGTGTTCCTCACGTGTGCCCAAAGAATGAGGTGATTTGGTGAAATGCTATGCCCAAGATTACCATCTGAGTTCCCGTCGGGAAAGTGGCTCAAATAGCCTCGGCTATCACTTCCTTTTGACGGCCGTGATGGTCAAGTGGATTAAGGCGCCCTGTAGTTACCAGTGTCGTTGCTTCTGGGAGTATGGGTTCGAGTCACTTCTGGGGTGTGAGTTTTCATTCGCATATAGTCCTGGGGACCATTCAGGCTTGTTCGCATTTGTGTTCCTCATGTGTGCCCCAAAGAATGAGGTGATTTGGTGAAATGCTATGCCCAAGATTATCATCCGAGTTGCCGTCAGGGAAGTGGCTCAAATAGCCTCGGCTATCACTTCCTTTTGACGGCTGTGATGGTCAAGTGGATTAAGGCGCCCTGTAGTTACCAGTTGCGTTGCTTCTGGGAGTATGGGTTCGAGTCACTTCTGGGGTGTGAGTTTTCATTCGCATATAGTCCTGGGGACCATTCAGGCTTGTTCGCATTTGTGTTCCTCACGTGTGCCCCAAAGAATGAGGTGATTTGGTGAAATGCTATGCCCAAGATTACCATCCGAGTTGCCCGTCGGGGAAGTGGCTCAAATAGCCTCGGCTATCACTTTCTTTTGACGGCCGTGATGGTCAAGTGGATTAAGGCGCCCTGTAGTTACCAGTTGCGTTGCTTCTGGGAGTATGGGTTCGAGTCACTTCTGGGGTGTGAGTTTTCATTCGCATATAGTCCTGGGGACCATTCAGGCTTGTTCGCATTTGTGTTCCTCACGTGTGCCCCAAAGAATGAGGTGATTTGGTGAAATGCTATGCCCAAGATTATCATCCGAGTTGCCGTCAGGCAAGTGGCTCAAAGTGCCTCGGCTATCACTTCCTTTTGACGGCCGTGATGGTCAAGTGGATTAAAGCGCCCTGTAGTTACCAGTTGCGTTGCTTCTGGGAGTATGGGTTCGAGTCACTTCTGGGGTATGAGTTTTCATTCGCATATAGTCCAGGGGACCATTCAGGCTTGTTCGCATTTGTGTTCCTCACGTGTGCCCCAAAGAATGAGGTGATTTGGTGAAATGCTATGCCCAAAATTACCATCCGAGTTGCCGTCGGGGAAGTGGCTCAAATAGCCTCGGCTATCACTTCCTTTTCACGGCCGTGATGGTCAAGTGGATTAAGGCGCCCTGTAGTTACCAGTTGCATTGCTTCTGGGGGTATGGGTTCGAGTCACTTCTGGGGTGTGAGTTTTCATTCGCATATAGTCCTGGGGACCATTCAGGCTTGTTCGCATTTGTGTTCCTCACTTGTGCCCCAAAGAATGAGGTGATTTGGTGAAATGCTATGCCCAAGATTACCATCCGAGTTGCCGTCGGGGAAGTGGCTCAAATAGCCTCGGCTATCACTTCCTATTGACGGCCGTGATGGTCAAGAGGATTAAGGCGCCCTGTAGTTACCAGTTGCGTTGCTTCTGGGAGTATGGGTTCGAGTCACTTCTGGGGTGTGAGTTTTCATTCGCATATAGTCCTGGGGACCATTCAGGCTTGTTCGCATTTGTGTTCCTCACGTGTGCCCAAAAGAATGAGGTGATTTAGTGAAATGCTATGCCCAAGATTACCATCCGAGTTGCCGTCGGGGAAGTGGCTCAAATAGCCTCGGCTATCACTTCATTTTGACGGCCGTGATGGTCAAGTGGATTAAGGTGCCCTGTAGTTACCAGTTGCATTGCTTCTGGGAGTATGGGTTCGAGTCACTTCTGGGGTGTGAGTTTTCATTCGCATATAGTCCTGGGGACCATTCAGGCTTGTTCACATTTGTGTTCCTCACTTGTGCCCCAAAGAATGAGGTGATTTGGTGAAATGCTATGCCCAAGATTACCATCCGAGTTGCCGTCGGGGAAGTGGCTCAAATAGCCTCGGCTATCACTTCCTTTTGACGGCCGTGATGGTCAAGTGGATTAAGGCGCCCTGTAGTTACCACTTGATTTGCTTCTGGGAGTATGGGTTCGAGTCACTTCTGGGGTGTGAGTTTTAATTCGCTTATAGTCCTGGGGACCATTCAGGCTTGTTCGCATTTGTGTTCCTCACGTGTGCCCCAAAGAATGAGGTGATTTGGTGAAATGCTATGCCCAAGATTATCATCCGAGTTGCCGTCAGGCAAGTGGCTCAAAGTGCCTCGGCTATCACTTCCTTTTGACGGCCGTGATGGTCAAGTGGATTAAAGCGCCCTGTAGTTACCAGTTGCGTTGCTTCTGGGAGTATGGGTTCGAGTCACTTCTGGGGTATGAGTTTTCATTCGCATATAGTCCTGGGGACCATTCAGGCTTGTTCGCATTTGTGTTCCTCACGTGTGCCCCAAAGAATGAGGTGATTTGGTGAAATGCTATGCCCAAAATTACCATCCGAGTTGCCGTCGGGGAAGTGGCTCAAATAGCCTCGGCTATCACTTCCTTTTGACGGCCGTGATGGTCAAGTGGATTAAGGCGCCCTGTAGTTACCAGTTGCATTGCTTCTGGGGGTATGGGTTCGAGTCACTTCTGGGGTGTGAGTTTTCATTCGCATATAGTCCTGGGGACCATTCAGGCTTGTTCGCATTTGTGTTCCTCACTTGTGCCCCAAAGAATGAGGTGATTTGGTGAAATGCTATGCCCAAGATTACCATCCGAGTTGCCGTCGGGGAAGTGGCTCAAATAGCCTCGGCTATCACTTCCTATTGACGGCCGTGATGGTCAAGAGGATTAAGGCGCCCTGTAGTTACCAGTTGCGTTGCTTCTGGGAGTATGGGTTCGAGTCACTTCTGGGGTGTGAGTTTTCATTCGCATATAGTTCTGGGGACCATTCAGGCTTGTTCGCATTTGTGTTCCTCACGTGTGCCCCAAAGAATGAGGTGATTTAGTGAAATGCTATGCCCAAGATTACCATCCGAGTTGCCGTCGGGGAAGTGGCTCAAATAGCCTCGGCTATCACTTCCTTTTGACGGCCGTGATGGTCAAGTGGATTAAGGTGCCCTGTAGTTACCAGTTGCATTGCTTCTGGGAGTATGGGTTCGAGTCACTTCTGGGGTGTGAGTTTTCATTCGCATATAGTCCTGGGGACCATTCAGGCTTGTTCACATTTGTGTTCCTCACTTGTGCCCCAAAGAATGAGGTGATTTGGTGAAATGCTATGCCCAAGATTACCATCCGAGTTGCCGTCGGGGAAGTGGCTCAAATAGCCTCGGCTATCACTTCCTTTTGACGGCCGTGATGGTCAAGTGGATTAAGGCGCCCTGTAGTTACCACTTGATTTGCTTCTGGGAGTATGGGTTCGAGTCACTTCTGGGGTGTGAGTTTTAATTCGCTTATAGTCCTGGGGACCATTCAGGCTTGTTCGCATTTGTGTTCCTCACGTGTGCCCCAAAGAATGAGGTGATTTGGTGAAATGCTATGCCCAAGATTACCATCTGAGTTCCCGTCGGGAAAGTGGCTCAAATAGCCTCGGCTATCACTTCCTTTTGACGGCCATGATGGTCAAGTGGATTAAGGCGCCCTGTAGTTACCAGTGTCGTTGCTTCTGGGAGTATGGGTTCGAGTCACTTCTGGGGTGTGAGTTTTCATTCGCATATAGTCCTGGGGACCATTCAGGCTTGTTCGCATTTGTGTTCCTCATGTGTGCCCCAAAGAATGAGGTGATTTGGTGAAATGCTATGCCCAAGATTATCATCCGAGTTGCCGTCAGGGAAGTGGCTCAAAGTGCCTCGGCTATCACTTCCTTTTGACGGCCGTGATGGTCAAGTGGATTAAAGCGCCCTGTAGTTACCAGTTGCGTTGCTTCTGGGAGTATGGGTTCGAGTCACTTCTGGGGTGTGAGTTTTCATTCGCATATAGTCCTGGGGACCATTCAGGCTTGCTCGCATTTGTGTTCCTCACGTGTGCCCCAAAGAATGAGGTGATTTGGTGAAATGCTATGCCCAAGATTACCATCCGAGTTGCCGTCGGGGAAGTGGCTCAAATAGCCTCGGCTATCACTTCCTTTTGACGGCTGTGATGGTCAAGTGGATTAAGGCGCCCTGTAGTTACCAGTTGCGTTGCTTCTGGGAGTATGGGTTCGAGTCACTTCTGGGGTGTGAGTTTTCATTCGCATATAGTCCTGGGGACCATTCAGGCTTGTTCGCATTTGTGTTCCTCACGTGTGCCCCAAAGAATGAGGTGATTTGGTGAAATGCTATGCCCAAGATTACCATCCGAGTTGCCCGTCGGGGAAGTGGCTCAAATAGCCTCGGCTATCACTTTCTTTTGACGGCCGTGATGGTCAAGTGGATTAAGGCGCCCTGTAGTTACCAGTTGCGTTGCTTCTGGGAGTATGGGTTCGAGTCACTTCTGGGGTGTGAGTTTTCATTCGCATATAGTCCTGGGGACCATTCAGGCTTGTTCGCATTTGTGTTCCTCACGTGTGCCCCAAAGAATGAGGTGATTTGGTGAAATGCTATGCCCAAGATTACCATCCGAGTTGCCGTCGGGGAAGTGGCTCAAATAGCCTCGGCTATCACTTCCTTTTGATGGCCGTGATGGTCAAGTGGATTAAGGCGCCCTGTAGTTACCAGTTGCGTTGCTTCTGGGAGTATGGGTTCGAGTCACTTCTGGGGTGTGAGTTTTCATTCGCATATAGTCCTGGGGACCCTTCAGGCTTGTTCGCATTTGTGTTCCTCACGTGTGCCCCAAAGAATGAGGTGATTTGGTGAAATGCTATGCCCAAGATTACCATCCGAGTTGCCGTCGGGGAAGTGGCTCAAATAGCCTCGGCTATCACTTCCTATTGACGGCCGTGATGGTCAAGAGGATTAAGGCGCCCTGTAGTTACCAGTTGCGTTGCTTCTGGGAGTATGGGTTCGAGTCACTTCTGGGGTGTGAGTTTTCATTCGCATATAGTCCTTGGGACCATTCAGGCTTGTTCGCATTTGTGTTCCTCACGTGTGCCCCAAAGAATGAGGTGATTTGGTGAAATGCTATGCCCAAGATTACCATCCGAGTTGCCGTCGGGGAAGTGGCTCAAATAGCCTCGGCTATCACTTCCTTTTGACGGCTGTGATGGTCAAGTGGATTAAGGCGCCCTGTAGTTACCAGTTGCGTTGCTTCTGGGAGTATGGGTTCGAGTCACTTCTGGGGTGTGAGTTTTCATTCGCATATAGTCCTGGGGACCATTCAGGCTTGTTCGCATTTGTGTTCCTCACGTGTGCCCCAAAGAATGAGGTGATTTGGTGAAATGCTATGCCCAAGATTACCATCCGAGTTGCCCGTCGGGGAAGTGGCTCAAATAGCCTCGGCTATCACTTTCTTTTGACGGCCGTGATGGTCAAGTGGATTAAGGCGCCCTGTAGTTACCAGTTGCGTTGCTTCTGGGAGTATGGGTTCGAGTCACTTCTGGGGTGTGAGTTTTCATTCGCATATAGTCCTGGGGACCATTGAGGCTTGTTCGCATTTGTGTTCCTCACGTGTGCCCCAAAGAATGAGGTGATTTGGTGAAATGCTATGCCCAAGATTACCATCCGAGTTGCCGTCGGGGAAGTGGCTCAAATAGCCTCGGCTATCACTTCCTTTTGACGGCCGTGATGGTCAAGTGGATTAAGGCGCCCTGTAGTTACCAGTTGCGTTGCTTCTGGGAGTATGGGTTCGAGTCACTTCTGGGGTGTGAGTTTTCATTCGCATATAGTCCTGGGGACCCTTCAGGCTTGTTCGCATTTGTGTTCCTCACGTGTGCCCCAAAGAATGAGGTGATTTGGTGAAATGCTATGCCCAAGATTACCATCCGAGTTGCCGTCGGGGAAGTGGCTCAAATAGCCTCGGCTATCACTTCCTTTTGACGGCTGTGATGGTCAAGTGGATTAAGGCGCCCTGTAGTTACCAGTTGCGTTGCTTCTGGGAGTATGGGTTCGAGTCACTTCTGGGGTGTGAGTTTTCATTCGCATATAGTCCTGGGGACCATTCAGGCTTGTTCGCATTTGTGTTCCTCACGTGTGCCCCAAAGAATGAGGTGATTTGGTGAAATGCTATGCCCAAGATTACCATCCGAGTTGCCCGTCGGGGAAGTGGCTCAAATAGCCTCGGCTATCACTTTCTTTTGACGGCCGTGATGGTCAAGTGGATTAAGGCGCCCTGTAGTTACCAGTTGCGTTGCTTCTGGGAGTATGGGTTCGAGTCACTTCTGGGGTGTGAGTTTTCATTCGCATATAGTCCTGGGGACCATTCAGGCTTGTTCGCATTTGTGTTCCTCACGTGTGCCCCAAAGAATGAGGTGATTTGGTGAAATGCTATGCCCAAGATTACCATCCGAGTTGCCGTCGGGGAAGTGGCTCAAATAGCCTCGGCTATCACTTCCTTTTGACGGCCGTGATGGTCAAGTGGATTAAGGCGCCCTGTAGTTACCAGTTGCGTTGCTTCTGGGAGTATGGGTTCGAGTCACTTCTGGGGTGTGAGTTTTCATTCGCATATAGTCCTGGGGACCCTTCAGGCTTGTTCGCATTTGTGTTCCTCACGTGTGCCCCAAAGAATGAGGTGATTTGGTGAAATGCTATGCCCAAGATTACCATCCGAGTTGCCGTCGGGGAAGTGGCTCAAATAGCCTCGGCTATCACTTCCTATTGACGGCCGTGATGGTCAAGAGGATTAAGGCGCCCTGTAGTTACCAGTTGCGTTGCTTCTGGGAGTGTGGGTTCGAGTCACTTCTGGGGTGTGAGTTTTCATTCGCATATAGTCCTGGGGACCATTCAGGCTTGTTCGCATTTGTGTTCCTCACGTGTGCCCCAAAGGATGAGGTGATTTGGTGAAATGCTATGCCCAAGATTACCATCCGAGTTGCCCGTCGGGGAAGTGGCTCAAATAGCCTCGGCTATCACTTTCTTTTGACGGCCGTGATGGTCAAGTGGATTAAGGCGCCCTGTAGTTACCAGTTGCGTTGCTTCTGGGAGTATGGGTTCGAGTCACTTCTGGGGTGTGAGTTTTCATTCGCATATAGTCCTGGGGACCATTGAGGCTTGTTCGCATTTGTGTTCCTCACGTGTGCCCGAAAGAATGAGGTGATTTGGTGAAATGCTATGCCCAAGATTACCATCCGAGTTGCCGTCGGGGAAGTGGCTCAAATAGCCTCGGCTATCACTTCCTTTTGACGGCCGTGATGGTCAAGTGGATTAAGGCGCCCTGTAGTTACCAGTTGCGTTGCTTCTGGGAGTATGGGTTCGAGTCACTTCTGGGGTGTGAGTTTTCATTCGCATATAGTCCTGGGGACCCTTCAGGCTTGTTCGCATTTGTGTTCCTCACGTGTGCCCCAAAGAATGAGGTGATTTGGTGAAATGCTATGCCCAAGATTACCATCCGAGTTGCCGTCGGGGAAGTGGCTCAAATAGCCTCGGCTATCACTTTCTTTTGACGGCCGTGATGGTCAAGTGGATTAAGGCGCCCTGTAGTTACCAGTTGCGTTGCTTCTGGGAGTATGGGTTCGAGTCACTTCTGGGGTGTGAGTTTTCATTAGCATATAGTCCTGGGGACCATTCAGGCTTGTTCGCATTTGTGTTCCTCACGTGTGCCCCAAAGAATGAGGTGATTTGGTGAAATGCTATGCCCAAGATTACCATCCGAGTTGCCGTCGGGGAAGTGGCTCAAATAGCCTCGGCTATCACTTCCTTTTGACGGCCGTGATGGTCAAGTGGATTAAGGCGCCCTGTAGTTACCAGTTGCGTTGCTTCTGGGAGTATGGGTTCGAGACACTTCTGGGGTGTGAGTTTTCATTCGCATATAGTCCTGGGGACCCTTCAGGCTTGTTCGCATTTGTGTTCCTCACGTGTGCCCCAAAGAATGAGGTGATTTGGTGAAATGCTATGCCCAAGATTACCATCCGAGTTGCCGTCGGGGAAGTGGCTCAAATAGCCTCGGCTATCACTTCCTATTGACGGCCGTGATGGTCAAGAGGATTAAGGCGCCCTGTAGTTACCAGTTGCGTTGCTTCTGGGAGTATGGGTTCGAGTCACTTCTGGGGTGTGAGTTTTCATTCGCATATAGTCCTGGGGACCATTCAGGCTTGTTCGCATTTGTGTTCCTCACGTGTGCCCCAAAGAATGAGGTGATTTGGTGAAATGCTATGCCCAAGATTACCATCCGAGTTGCCATCGGGGAAGTGGCTCAAATAGCCTCGGCTATCACTTCCTTTTGACGGCCGTGATGGTCAAGTGGATTAAGGTGCCCTGTAGTTACCAGTTGCATTGCTTCTGGGGGTATGGGTTCGAGTCACTTCTGGGGTGTGAATTTTCATTCGCATATAGTCCTGGGGACCATTCAGGCTTGTTCACATTTGTGTTCCTCACTTGTGCCCCAAAGAATGAGGTGATTTGGTGAAATGCTATGCCCAAGATTACCATCCGAGTTGCCGTCGGGGAAGTGGCTCAAATAGCCACGGCTATCACTTCCTTTTGACGGCCGTGATGGTCAAGTGGATTAAGGCGCCCTGTAGTTACCACGTGATTTGCTTCTGGGAGTATGGGTTCCAGTCACTTCTGGGGTGTGAGTTTTAATTCGCTTATAGTCCTGGGGACCCTTCAGGCTTGTTCGCATTTGTGTTCCTCACGTGTGCCCCAAAGAATGAGGTGATTTGGTGAAATGCTATGCCCAAGATTATCATCTGAGTTCCCGTCGGGAAAGTGGCTCAAATAGCCTCGGCTATCACTTCCTTTTGACGGCCGTGATGGTCAAGTGGATTAAGGCGCCCTGTAGTTACCAGTTGCGTTGCTTCTGGGAGTATGGGTTCGAGTCACTTCTGGGGTGTGAGTTTTCATTCGCATATAGTCCTGGGGACCATTCAGGCTTGTTCGCATTTGTGTTCCTCACGTGTGCCCCAAAGAATGAGGTGATTTGGTGAAATGCTATGCCCAAGATTACCATCCGAGTTGCCGTCGGGGAAGTGGCTCAAATAGCCTCGGCAATCACTTCCTTTTGACGGCCGTGAGGGTCAAGTGGATTAAGGCGCCCTGTAGTTACCAGTTGCGTTGCTTCTGGGAGTATGGGTTCGAGTCACTTCTGGGGTGTGAGTTTTCATTCGCATATAGTCCTGGGGACCCTTCAGGCTTGTTCGCATTTGTGTTCCTCACGTGTGCCCCAAAGAATGAGGTGATTTGGTGAAATGCTATGCCCAAGATTACCATCCGAGTTGCCGTCGGGGAAGTGGCTCAAATAGCCTCGGCTATCACTTCCTATTGACGGCCGTGATGGTCAAGTGGATTAAGGCGCCCTGTAGTTACCAGTTGCGTTGCTTCTGGGAGTATGGGTTCGAGTCACTTCTGGGGTGTGAGTTTTCATTCGCATATAGTCCTGGGGACCATTCAGGCTTGTTCGCATTTGTGTTCCTCACGTGTGCCCCAAAGAATGAGGTGATTTGGTGAAATGCTATGCCCAAGATTATCATCCGAGTTGCCGTCAGGGAAGTGGCTCAACGTGCCTCGGCTATCACTTCCTTTTGACGGCCGTGATGGTCAAGTGGATTAAAGCGCCCTGTAGTTACCAGTTGCGTTGCTTCTGGGAGTATGGGTTCGAGTCACTTCTGGGGTGTGAGTTTTCATTCGCTTATAGTCCTGGGGACCATTCAGGCTTGTTCGCATTTGTGCTCCTCACGTGTGCCCCAAAGAATGAGGTGATTTGGTGAAATGCTATGCCCAAGATTACCATCCGAGTTGCCGTCGGGGAAGTGGCTCAAATAGCCTCGGCTATCACTTCCTTTGGACGGCCGTGATGGTCAAGTGGATTAAGGCGCCCTGTAGTTACCAGTTGCGTTGCTTCTGGGAGTATGGGTCCGAGTCACTTTTGGGGTGTGAGTTTTCATTCGCATATAGTCCTGGGGACCATTCAGGCTTGCTCGCATTTGTGTTCCTCACGTGTGCCCCAAAGAATGAGGTGATTTGGTGAAATGCTATGCCCAAGATTACCATCCGAGTTGCCGTCAGGGAAGTGGCTCAAATAGCCTCGGCTATCACTTCCTTTTGATGGCTGTGATGGTCAAGTGGATTAAGGCGCCCTGTTGTTACCAGTTGCATTGCTTCTAGGAGTATGGGTTCGAGTCACTTCTGGGGTGTGAGTTTTCTTTCGCATATAGTCCTGGGGACCATTCAGGCTTGTTCTCATTTGTGTTCCTCACGTGTGCCCCAAAGAATGAGGTGATTTGGTGAAATGCTATGCCCAAGATTACCATCCGAGTTGCCGTCGGGGAAGTGGCTCAAATAGCCTCGGCTCTCACTTCCTTTTGACGGCCGTGATGGTCAAGTGGATTAAGGCGCCCTGTAGTTACCAGTTGCGTTGCTTCTGGGAGTATGGGTTCGAGGCACTTCTGGGGTGTGAGTTTTCATTCGCATATAGTCCTTGGGACCATTCAGGCTTGTTCGCATTTGTGTTCCTCACGTGTGCCCCAAAGAATGAGGTGATTTGGTGAAATGCTATGCCCAAGATTACCATCCGAGTTGCCGTCGGGGAAGTGGCTCAAATAGCATTGGCTATCACTTCCTTTTGACGGCCGTGATGGTCAAGTGGATTAAGGCGCCCTGTAGTTACCAGTGTCGTTGCTTCTGGGAGTATGGGTTCGAGTCACTTCTGGGGTGTGAGTTTTCATTCGCATATAGTCCTGGGGACCATTCAGGCTTGTTCGCATTTGTGTTCCTCATGTGTGCCCCAAAGAATGAGGTGATTTGGTGAAATGCTATGCCCAAGATTATCATCCGAGTTGCCGTCAGGGAAGTGGCTCAAATAGCCTCGGCTATCACTTCCTTTTGACGGCTGTGATGGTCAAGTGGATTAAGGCGCCCTGTAGTTACCAGTTGCGTTGCTTCTGGGAGTATGGGTTCGAGTCACTTCTGGGGTGTGAGTTTTCATTCGCATATAGTCCTGGGGACCATTCAGGCTTGTTCGCATTTGTGTTCCTCACGTGTGCCCCAAAGAATGAGGTGATTTGGTGAAATGCTATGCCCAAGATTACCATCCGAGTTGCCCGTCGGGGAAGTGGCTCAAATAGCCTCGGCTATCACTTTCTTTTGACGGCCGTGATGGTCAAGTGGATTAAGGCGCCCTGTAGTTACCAGTTGCGTTGATTCTGGGAGTATGGGTTCGAGTCACTTCTGGGGTGTGAGTTTTCATTCGCATATAGTCCTGGAGACCATTCAGGATTGTTCGCATTTGTGTTCCTCACGTGTGCCCCAAAGAATGAGGTGATTTGGTGAAATGCTATGCCCAAGATTACCATCCGAGTTGCCGTCGGGGAAGTGGCTCAAATAGCCTCGGCTATCACTTCCTTTTGACGGCCGTGATGGTCAAGTGGATTAAGGCGCCCTGTAGTTACCAGTTGCGTTGCTTCTGGGAGTATGGGTTCGAGTCACTTCTGGGGTGTGAGTTTTCATTCGCATATAGTCCTGGGGACCATTCAGGCTTGTTCGCATTTGTGTTCCTCACGTGTGCCCCAAAGAATGAGGTGATTTGGTGAAATGCTATGCCCAAGATTATCATCCGAGTTGCCGTCAGGGAAGTGGCTCAAAGTGCCTCGGCTATCACTTCCTTTTGACGGCCGTGATGGTCAAGTGGATTAAAGCGCCCTGTAGTTACCAGTTGCGTTGCTTCTGGGAGTATGGGTTCGAGTCACTTCTGGGGTGTGAGTTTTCATTCACATATAGTCCTGGGGACCATTCAGGCTTGTTCGCATTTGTGTTCCTCACGTGTGCCCCAAAGAATGAGGTGATTTGGTGAAATGCTATGCCCAAAATTACCATCCGAGTTGCCGTCGGGGAAGTGGCTCAAATAGCCTCGGCTATCACTTCCTTTTGACGGCCGTGATGGTCAAGTGGATTAAGGCGCCCTGTAGTTACCAGTTGCATTGCTTCTGGGGGTATGGGTTCGAGTCACTTCTGGGGTGTGAGTTTTCATTCACATATAGTCCTGGGGACCATTCAGGCTTGTTCGCATTTGTGTTCCTCACGTGTGCCCCAAAGAATGAGGTGATTTGGTGAAATGCTATGCCCAAAATTACCATCCGAGTTGCCGTCGGGGAAGTGGCTCAAATAGCCTCGGCTATCACTTCCTTTTGACGGCCGTGATGGTCAAGTGGATTAAGGCGCCCTGTAGTTACCAGTTGCATTGCTTCTGGGGGTATGGGTTCGAGTCACTTCTGGGGTGTGAGTTTTTATTCGCATATAGTCCTGGGGACCATTCAGGCTTGTTCGCATTTGTGTTCCTCACTTGTGCCCCAAAGAATGAGGTGATTTGGTGAAATGCTATGCCCAAGATTACCATCCGAGTTGCCGTCGGGGAAGTGGCTCAAATAGCCTCGGCTATCACTTCCTATTGACGGCCGTGATGGTCAAGAGGATTAAGGCGCCCTGTAGTTACCAGTTGCAGTTGCTTCTGGGTGTATGGGTTCGAGTCACTTCTGGGGTGTGAGTTTTATTCGCATATAGTCCTGGGGACCATTCAGGCTTGTTCGCATTTGTGTTCCTCACGTGTGCCCCAAAGAATGAGGTGATTTGGTGAAATGCTATGCCCAAGATTACCATCCGAGTTGCCGTCGGGGAAGTGGCTCAAATAGCCTCGGCTATCACTTCCTATTTGACGGCCGTGATGGTCAAGATGGATTAAGGTGCCCTGTAGTTACCAGTTGCATTGCTTCTGGGAGTATGGGTTCGAGTCACTTCTGGGGTGTGAGTTTTTCATTCGCATATAGTCCTGGG
>NW_027189148.1:1215298-1265138 GCF_040958095.1 Procambarus clarkii | reverse complement strand
ATATATATATATATATATATATATATATATATATATATCTATATATATATATATATATATATATATATATATAAGCCCATATATAGCAATCCAGTTGGGATATCGCCCCATTGCCGACACAAGTAGCTCCAACATTACGTAGCCAGCTCGACAACAGATGCTCGACAAACCAACATGATGACTGCCCGACTTAGAGCTGTAGCAGCTCCCCATGCAGAGGACTTGCTATTAGCAACCCCAATATCAGCTACTAGCACTCGTCTCACCACAGGCCCTCTGAATGGCTGTGGCTCTCCGCCTCACTGCCCGAATCCACACCGAATACAGGGGTTTTGGTGGCGAGGCAGTGGCCGACAGGTACGGACGACATGGCCTTCTCTGCCAAAGGACAGGAGGATGGCATGCAAGACACTGCGATGTTAACGACATTATAAAGAGAAGCCTTATCACGGAAGGTTGTCCAGCAGAGAGAGAGTCCCGTTCCGTATTGCCCCGCAACTCTGATGAGCCTGTTGGTCGCCCAGATGGGATCACGGTGAACCCCTGGAAGAATGGTAGACAGTTATTGTGGGACTACACTTGCGTTTCAACTTTAGGCAACACCTATGTTAACTTCAGTGCTGCTCAGGCAGGAGGTGCTGCCAATCACTGGGAAGCAGCCAAGTCACATAAAAACGGAGACCTTGATCACTACTACAATTTTGTCCCCATTGCCTCAGAGACACTTGGTGCCTGGGGTAAAAGTGCTGCAAGTTTTTTGAAGGAGCTGGGGTCGAAGCTAATTGAAACAACTAGAGACCCTACAGCCGTCAGTTTTCTCTTTCAGCGCCTTAGTGTGGAGATCCAGAGAGGAATGGCTCACAGCATCCATGCTTCCTGCCCGCAATCCAAGGAGCTGGATGAGTTTGGGGGTTGTAATATAAATATTATGATTAAATTGTATTTATTTTTCGTTTCGTTGCCTTATTTATCATTAATTTTTAAATTTTCGGTATAAAAATTTATTTTTGTGTCTATGGATGTCTGTCTGTGTGTTTGTTTGAGTGTCCCTGTGAGTGTTTGGGGGAGTGTTTGTCCGGTTATACCTGTGGGTCCACGAGGCCATCTGTGTCCCCTCAGATGGTCTCCCTTATCACAGTTTTTGTGTATAGATGTGTGTCTGTGTGAGTGTTCGGGTGAGTGTGTGTCCGGTTATACCTGTGAGTCCACGAGGCCATCTGTGTCCCCTCAGATGGTCTTCTTTATCACAGTTTGTGTCTATGGATGCAGGCGATGAGTCACAATAACGCGGCTAAAGTATGTTGACCAGACCACACACTAGAAGGTGAAGGAACGACGACGTTTCGGTAAGTCCTTGACCATTCTCAAGTCGACTGAGAATGTGTCTATGAATGTGTGTCTGGGTGAGTGTCCCTGTGAGTGTCCGGGTGAGTGTGTGTGTTCGGGTATACCTGTGGGTCCACGAGGCAATCTGTGTTCCCTCAGATGGTCTTCCTTATTACAGTTTGTGTCTATGGATGTGTGTCTGAGTGAGTGTCCCTGTGAGTGTCCTGGTGAGTGTGTGTGTGTGTGTTGTGGTATGTGTGTGTGTGTGTGTGTGTGAGTGTCCGGGTTTATGTGTAGTTTGGTTTCTGGAACCATTTGTGTCCCTCCCTTCAACTCTTTTCCCTTATTCCCACCGTGGGTTCGAATCCCAGGTGATTAGACCTGCCCTAGGTCAATGGATCCAAGGTATCCGTCCGTGGTCCCAACGGATTTCACCTCTTCCCTACTTTACTAGGAGTCAGGCTAATTCCAGCTATCCAGAGAACCTTTCGATACAGAGGCAGCTACAGGAGGGGACCACATAAATTAGTGCCCTGTAGTTACGTAACCGTTCCGACAGGCTCGATCGCAATCTATCCAGATGAGAACACGTTCTCATCCGACTAGACCACGCTGGAGTCGCTGTTTGTCTCAAATTTGGACCCTTTATTTATAGTTAGTATTTTTGGTGTATTAATTGATGTGTATTAATTTGTTAATGACTTAGGTAGAGTGATTTGGGGGGAGAGAGGGGGGGTTGGCGTGTGTAGTGTATTATACGAGATCGTGCTTGGGTTAGTATTCACCATCAACTATTACTAACTTGTAACTAACACAAATTTTTCCACACACTCCGGACCAAAGAGCCAGAGCTCAACCCCCGCAAGTACAACTAGGTGAGTACACACACACACACACACACACACACACACAGAGGAAGCAGCCCATAACAGCTGTTTAAATCCCTGGTACCTATTTACTGCTAGGTACAGGAACAACAGGGTGAAAGAAACTGCCCAGTTTCGTTTCTGCCATCACCGGAGGATCGAACACGGACGCTAGGATTACGAGTTGAGAGCGCTGTCTACTCAGCTGTCAGGCCCCGTAGTGCGTGTACTCGTCAAAAACATAATTTGGGAGAGGTTAGGGGAAAGGAATGATGCTTCCTGGGTTGGGGAATTGGTGTGGGGTTAGTCACTCGGTGGCCTTGGACCTGTGGGGGAGGGGGCCGAGGGGGTTGCCAGTTATGAATTTAATGATTGAATTTGTTAAGATAGGGTATTTATGTAAAAGACGCTGTGAAGAGATAGTAACAAAAGTGTTCCTGACTGCTGTAAGGTAGTGAGTAACTGTCTTGTATGTTAGAAAAATGAATGCTTACTAGACAATTACTTTTTCTTTGAAAACATTTTTTTGGAAAATAAATACAAGTTATTTTGTAAACAAAATATGATTATTTTCCTTTAATAAACACACATGAGCACAAATGGTCCTCGGGAGTCAGAGAGATTGAGAATGAACAGCAAAATAGTAACAAAAAATGAGACGATGATGGGATACTATTTAATTCAAACATAAACCTGTTAAGTATGTAAATTACAGTACCACTAAACACGCGTACACGTACATATGTCAATCAATTTACATAAATAAACATTCACTAATATGTTCCTTTAACAATGGACAGATAGATAATTACCATACACGTGTCAGTCCAATTGCAGGTACACATAGACACACATAGCTGCACTTGTCTGTCGCTCCTGACAATAGTAAACATGTAACAAAAAATGTGACAATGATGGGACACTATGTCATTCAAACGTACACACGCTAACATTATAAATTACAGTAACACTAAACACGCGTACATGTATATATGTCATTCAATTTACATAAAAAAAACATTCACTAATATGTTCCTTTTACAATTAACACACAGATAATTACCGTACACATGTCAGTCCAATTGCAGGTACACATAAACACACATAGCTGCACTTGTCTGTCGCTCCTGACAATAGTATACATAGGTATACACACAAAACAGTCCTTTATCAACTAATGTGTGTGTGTGTGTGTATTTATTCCTTGTATTTATTATTTGTGTCTGCAAAATCGAGTTATTAGCTCTTGGACCCCGCCTTTCTAACAAATGTATTTTTCCTCTTTTATATCAACTACATTTATTTCTCACTAACACACACGCATACACACACACACACACAGTGGAAACAGGAGGCCAGACACAGGATACAGAATAGGAGATGAAGAACTTAATGAAACGGACTGAGAGAAAGATCTAGGAGTTGATATCACACCAAACCTGTCTCCTGAAGCATACATAAAAAGAATAACGTCTGCGGCATATGCGAGACTGCCTAACATCAGAACAGCCTTCAGGAATCTGTGTAAGGAATCATTCAGAATCTTGTACACCACATATGTAAGACCAATCCTGGAGTATGCGGCCCCAGCATGGAGTCCGTATCTTGTCAAGCAGAAGATGAAGCAGGAAAAAGTCCAAAGGTATGCCACTAGACTAGTCCCAGAACTAAGAGGCATGAGTTACGAGGAAAGGCTGCGGGAAATGCACCTTACGGCACTGGAAGACAGAAGAGTAAGGGGAGACATGATCACAACCTACACAACCCTCAGAGGAATCGACCGGGTAAACAAGGATAAACTATTCAACACTGGTGGGACGCAAACAAGGGGACACAGGTGGAAACTGAGTACCCACATGAGCCACAGAGACGTTAGAAGTAACTTTTTCAGTGTCAGAGTAGTTAACGGATGGAATGCATTAAGCAGTGATGTGGTGGAGGCTGACTCCATACACAGTTTCAAATGTAGATATGATTGAGCCCAGTAGGCTCAGGAATCTGTACACCAGTTGATTGACAGTTGAGAGGTGGGACCAAAGAACCATAGCTCAACCCCCGCATGCACAAATAGGTGAGTACACACACACACACACGCGAACTAGTAGCCAACTGTCTAAATGGAGAGAGTTTATTGGTTGTAATTCTTAAGGTCCTCGTTCGAATCCCGGTTGACGCAAGAGGAAATCGGCAGATATTCTTTAACCTGATTCACCTGTTCACCTAGCACAAATGTATCCATCAATGTAGCCCTTTATTTATCTATTTATAATTGTCAATCCATCAATCTATCTTCCCATAAACCAACAATTTTTCATTATATACATCTATCTTACTATGTATCCGTCCATCTACTCGACTGTTTATCCATCCATCTACTCATCTGTCTTTTCATCCATCAACTCATCTATGGATCCGTCTATCCGTCAATGTATATATTTATCAATCAACGTATCCATCCATATATCTATCTATTACTATTTATATCTATCTCTCTATCTATTTGTATCCGACGATCCTACTAACTCATTTTCCATTAATCTATCCATTTATCATTCTACTTATCTATCAATCTATTTATTCATCTACTTCTCTTTCCATCTATCCATCTACTCATCTATCTAACCATTAATCTATCTACATACTCCCCACTCCGTCTCCTATCGTTTTCCCAAACTCCCTCCTCCCGTACCGGCTCCTTCTTTTTTCCACCCTCCCGTAACCCTGCTCATCCTCCCTCCTTCTGCCCTTCCCATACCCGCCCCTATTCCATCCCGCCCTTCCCATCGTCTTAACTCTCGGGGCAGTTCTTTACCTTCGTTCTCACTCCTTCCGCCGTTTCTCACTCTCGCCCTCCTTACTGTCTTCCTTCCCTCCCTCCCTCCCGCTGCTAGTCCTTCCCTTCTTACCCTTCCCGTAGTCCTCCCTCCCAGCACCAGTCCTTCTCATCGTCCTCTTACCTCCCCCAGTACCTCCTTCACTCCCTCTTCATCCCTCTTTCACCTCACCTACACCTCTTCTCCTGTTCTCCCTCTTTATACCACCTCTAAATCTCCCGCCCCCCCACCGGCTTTGTACCTCTTCCCTCTTACAAAAATTAGGATCAATAGGACCAAAATTAAACTACTTTATGTGTTTAATTTAAGGAAATCATTTTTTCTGATTACGAAAAAGTCTTCAACCATCTCCAGTAATAATTCACAATTAACCTTAATTGAATCAACAGGGAGAGAGGGGGGGAGGGGTGAGAATAAATAATAATTATTCCAAAATACTTTAACTAATGTCTACACCTACCATCCTATGTCCGTTCCCTACCTCAGACCATTTCCCCTCTAATTTGGTAAAAATAAGCCTTAATAATATAATAATAAATATATTCAAAAAAATCTGTGGATAGCTACAGCCTCCAGCATATATATATATATATATATATATATATATATATATATATATATATATATATATATATATATATATATATATATATATATATATATATATATATATATATATATATATATATATATATATATATATATATATATATATATATATATATATATATATATATATATATATATATATATATATATATATATATATATATATATATATATATATATAAGCCCATAAGCAATCCAGTTGGGATCGCCCCATTGCCGACAAAGTAGCTCCAACATTACTGTAAGCTGCGACAACACCACATGATACTGCCCGACTTAGAGCTGTAGCAGCTCCCCATGCAGAGGACTTGCTATTAGCAACCCCCAATATCAGCTACTAGCACTCGTCTCACCACAGGCCCTCTGAATGGCTGTGGCTCTCCGCCTCACTGCCCGAATCCACACCGAATACAGGGGTTTTGGTGGCGAGGCAGTGGCCGACAGGTACGGACGACATGGCCTTCTCTGCCAAAGGACAGGAGGATGGCATGCAAGACACTGCGATGTTAACGACATTATAAAGAGAAGCCTTATCACGGAAGGTTGTCCAGCAGAGAGAGAGTCCCGTTCCGTATTGCCCCGCAACTCTGATGAGCCTGTTGGTCGCCCAGATGGGATCACGGTGAACCCCTGGAAGAATGGTAGACAGTTATTGTGGGACTACACTTGCGTTTCAACTTTAGGCAACACCTATGTTAACTTCAGTGCTGCTCAGGCAGGAGGTGCTGCCAATCACTGGGAAGCAGCCAAGTCACATAAAAACGGAGACCTTGATCACTACTACAATTTTGTCCCCATTGCCTCAGAGACACTTGGTGCCTGGGGTAAAAGTGCTGCAAGTTTTTTGAAGGAGCTGGGGTCGAAGCTAATTGAAACAACTAGAGACCCTACAGCCGTCAGTTTTCTCTTTCAGCGCCTTAGTGTGGAGATCCAGAGAGGAATGGCTCACAGCATCCATGCTTCCTGCCCGCAATCCAAGGAGCTGGATGAGTTTGGGGGTTGTAATATAAATATTATGATTAAATTGTATTTATTTTTTCGTTTCGTTGCCTTATTTATCATTAATTTTTAAATTTTCGGTATAAAAATTTATTTTTGTGTCTATGGATGTCTGTCTGTGTGTTTGTTTGAGTGTCCCTGTGAGTGTTTGGGGGAGTGTTTGTCCGGTTATACCTGTGGGTCCACGAGGCCATCTGTGTCCCCTCAGATGGTCTCCCTTATCACAGTTTTTGTGTATAGATGTGTGTCTGTGTGAGTGTTCGGGTGAGTGTGTGTCCGGTTATACCTGTGAGTCCACGAGGCCATCTGTGTCCCCTCAGATGGTCTTCTTTATCACAGTTTGTGTCTATGGATGCAGGCGATGAGTCACAATAACGCGGCTAAAGTATGTTGACCAGACCACACACTAGAAGGTGAAGGAACGACGACGTTTCGGTAAGTCCTTGACCATTCTCAAGTCGACTGAGAATGTGTCTATGAATGTGTGTCTGGGTGAGTGTCCCTGTGAGTGTCCGGGTGAGTGTGTGTGTTCGGGTATACCTGTGGGTCCACGAGGCAATCTGTGTTCCCTCAGATGGTCTTCCTTATTACAGTTTGTGTCTATGGATGTGTGTCTGAGTGAGTGTCCCTGTGAGTGTCCTGGTGAGTGTGTGTGTGTGTGTGTATGTGTGTGTGTGTGTGTGTGTGTGAGTGTCCGGGTTTATGTGTAGTTTGGTTTCTGGAACCATTTGTGTCCCTCCCTTCAACTCTTTTCCCTTATTCCCACCGTGGGTTCGAATCCCAGGTGATTAGACCTGCCCTAGGTCAATGGATCCAAGGTATCCGTCCGTGGTCCCAACGGATTTCACCTCTTCCCTACTTTACTAGGAGTCAGGCTAATTCCAGCTATCCAGAGAACCTTTCGATACAGAGGCAGCTACAGGAGGGGACCACATAAATTAGTGCCCTGTAGTTACGTAACCGTTCCGACAGGCTCGATCGCAATCTATCCAGATGAGAACACGTTCTCATCCGACTAGACCACGCTGGAGTCGCTGTTTGTCTCAAATTTGGACCCTTTATTTATAGTTAGTATTTTTGGTGTATTAATTGATGTGTATTAATTTGTTAATGACTTAGGTAGAGTGATTTGGGGGGAGAGAGGGGGGGTTGGCGTGTGTAGTGTATTATACGAGATCGTGCTTGGGTTAGTATTCACCATCAACTATTACTAACTTGTAACTAACACAAATTTTTCCACACACTCCGGACCAAAGAGCCAGAGCTCAACCCCCGCAAGTACAACTAGGTGAGTACACACACACACACACACACACACACACACAGAGGAAGCAGCCCATAACAGCTGTTTAAATCCCTGGTACCTATTTACTGCTAGGTACAGGAACAACAGGGTGAAAGAAACTGCCCAGTTTCGTTTCTGCCATCACCGGAGGATCGAACACGGACGCTAGGATTACGAGTTGAGAGCGCTGTCTACTCAGCTGTCAGGCCCCGTAGTGCGTGTACTCGTCAAAAACATAATTTGGGAGAGGTTAGGGGAAAGGAATGATGCTTCCTGGGTTGGGGAATTGGTGTGGGGTTAGTCACTCGGTGGCCTTGGACCTGTGGGGGAGGGGGCCGAGGGGGTTGCCAGTTATGAATTTAATGATTGAATTTGTTAAGATAGGGTATTTATGTAAAAGACGCTGTGAAGAGATAGTAACAAAAGTGTTCCTGACTGCTGTAAGGTAGTGAGTAACTGTCTTGTATGTTAGAAAAATGAATGCTTACTAGACAATTACTTTTTCTTTGAAAACATTTTTTTGGAAAATAAATACAAGTTATTTTGTAAACAAAATATGATTATTTTCCTTTAATAAACACACATGAGCACAAATGGTCCTCGGGAGTCAGAGAGATTGAGAATGAACAGCAAAATAGTAACAAAAAATGAGACGATGATGGGATACTATTTAATTCAAACATAAACCTGTTAAGTATGTAAATTACAGTACCACTAAACACGCGTACACGTACATATGTCAATCAATTTACATAAATAAACATTCACTAATATGTTCCTTTAACAATGGACAGATAGATAATTACCATACACGTGTCAGTCCAATTGCAGGTACACATAGACACACATAGCTGCACTTGTCTGTCGCTCCTGACAATAGTAAACATGTAACAAAAAATGTGACAATGATGGGACACTATGTCATTCAAACGTACACACGCTAACATTATAAATTACAGTAACACTAAACACGCGTACATGTATATATGTCATTCAATTTACATAAAAAAAACATTCACTAATATGTTCCTTTTACAATTAACACACAGATAATTACCGTACACATGTCAGTCCAATTGCAGGTACACATAAACACACATAGCTGCACTTGTCTGTCGCTCCTGACAATAGTATACATAGGTATACACACAAAACAGTCCTTTATCAACTAATGTGTGTGTGTGTGTGTATTTATTCCTTGTATTTATTATTTGTGTCTGCAAAATCGAGTTATTAGCTCTTGGACCCCGCCTTTCTAACAAATGTATTTTTCCTCTTTTATATCAACTACATTTATTTCTCACTAACACACACGCATACACACACACACACACAGTGGAAACAGGAGGCCAGACACAGGATACAGAATAGGAGATGAAGAACTTAATGAAACGGACTGAGAGAAAGATCTAGGAGTTGATATCACACCAAACCTGTCTCCTGAAGCATACATAAAAAGAATAACGTCTGCGGCATATGCGAGACTGCCTAACATCAGAACAGCCTTCAGGAATCTGTGTAAGGAATCATTCAGAATCTTGTACACCACATATGTAAGACCAATCCTGGAGTATGCGGCCCCAGCATGGAGTCCGTATCTTGTCAAGCAGAAGATGAAGCAGGAAAAAGTCCAAAGGTATGCCACTAGACTAGTCCCAGAACTAAGAGGCATGAGTTACGAGGAAAGGCTGCGGGAAATGCACCTTACGGCACTGGAAGACAGAAGAGTAAGGGGAGACATGATCACAACCTACACAACCCTCAGAGGAATCGACCGGGTAAACAAGGATAAACTATTCAACACTGGTGGGACGCAAACAAGGGGACACAGGTGGAAACTGAGTACCCACATGAGCCACAGAGACGTTAGAAGTAACTTTTTCAGTGTCAGAGTAGTTAACGGATGGAATGCATTAAGCAGTGATGTGGTGGAGGCTGACTCCATACACAGTTTCAAATGTAGATATGATTGAGCCCAGTAGGCTCAGGAATCTGTACACCAGTTGATTGACAGTTGAGAGGTGGGACCAAAGAACCATAGCTCAACCCCCGCATGCACAAATAGGTGAGTACACACACACACACACGCGAACTAGTAGCCAACTGTCTAAATGGAGAGAGTTTATTGGTTGTAATTCTTAAGGTCCTCGTTCGAATCCCGGTTGACGCAAGAGGAAATCGGCAGATATTCTTTAACCTGATTCACCTGTTCACCTAGCACAAATGTATCCATCAATGTAGCCCTTTATTTATCTATTTATAATTGTCAATCCATCAATCTATCTTCCCATAAACCAACAATTTTTCATTATATACATCTATCTTACTATGTATCCGTCCATCTACTCGACTGTTTATCCATCCATCTACTCATCTGTCTTTTCATCCATCAACTCATCTATGGATCCGTCTATCCGTCAATGTATATATTTATCAATCAACGTATCCATCCATATATCTATCTATTACTATTTATATCTATCTCTCTATCTATTTGTATCCGACGATCCTACTAACTCATTTTCCATTAATCTATCCATTTATCATTCTACTTATCTATCAATCTATTTATTCATCTACTTCTCTTTCCATCTATCCATCTACTCATCTATCTAACCATTAATCTATCTACATACTCCCCACTCCGTCTCCTATCGTTTTCCCAAACTCCCTCCTCCCGTACCGGCTCCTTCTTTTTTCCACCCTCCCGTAACCCTGCTCATCCTCCCTCCTTCTGCCCTTCCCATACCCGCCCCTATTCCATCCCGCCCTTCCCATCGTCTTAACTCTCGGGGCAGTTCTTTACCTTCGTTCTCACTCCTTCCGCCGTTTCTCACTCTCGCCCTCCTTACTTCCCTCCCTCCCTCCCGCTGCTAGTCCTTCCCTTCTTACCCTTCCCGTAGTCCTCCCTCCCAGCACCAGTCCTTCTCATCGTCCTCTTACCTCCCCCAGTACCTCCTTCACTCCCTCTTCATCCCTCTTTCACCTCACCTACACCTCTTCTCCTGTTCTCCCTCTTTATACCACCTCTAAATCTCCCGCCCCCCCCACCGGCTTTGTACCTCTTCCCTCTTACAAAAATTAGGATCAATAGGACCAAAATTAAACTACTTTATGTGTTTAATTTAAGGAAATCATTTTTTCTGATTACGAAAAAGTCTTCAACCATCTCCAGTAATAATTCACAATTAACCTTAATTGAATCAACAGGGAGAGAGGGGGGGAGGGGTGAGAATAAATAATAATTATTCCAAAATACTTTAACTAATGTCTACACCTACCATCCTATGTCCGTTCCCTACCTCAGACCATTTCCCCTCTAATTTGGTAAAAATAAGCCTTAATAATATAATAATAAATATATTCAAAAAAATCTGTGGATAGCTACAGCCTCCAGCATATATATATATATATATATATATATATATATATATATATATATATATATATATATATATATATATTATATATATATATATATATATATATATATATATATATATATATATATATATATATATATATATATATATATATATATATATATATATATATATATATATATATATATATATATATATATATATATATAAGCCCATAAGCAATCCAGTTGGGATCGCCCCATTGCCGACAAAGTAGCTCCAACATTACTGTAAGCTGCGACAACACCACATGATACTGCCCGACTTAGAGCTGTAGCAGCTCCCCATGCAGAGGACTTGCTATTAGCAACCCCCAATATCAGCTACTAGCACTCGTCTCACCACAGGCCCTCTGAATGGCTGTGGCTCTCCGCCTCACTGCCCGAATCCACACCGAATACAGGGGTTTTGGTGGCGAGGCAGTGGCCGACAGGTACGGACGACATGGCCTTCTCTGCCAAAGGACAGGAGGATGGCATGCAAGACACTGCGATGTTAACGACATTATAAAGAGAAGCCTTATCACGGAAGGTTGTCCAGCAGAGAGAGAGTCCCGTTCCGTATTGCCCCGCAACTCTGATGAGCCTGTTGGTCGCCCAGATGGGATCACGGTGAACCCCTGGAAGAATGGTAGACAGTTATTGTGGGACTACACTTGCGTTTCAACTTTAGGCAACACCTATGTTAACTTCAGTGCTGCTCAGGCAGGAGGTGCTGCCAATCACTGGGAAGCAGCCAAGTCACATAAAAACGGAGACCTTGATCACTACTACAATTTTGTCCCCATTGCCTCAGAGACACTTGGTGCCTGGGGTAAAAGTGCTGCAAGTTTTTTGAAGGAGCTGGGGTCGAAGCTAATTGAAACAACTAGAGACCCTACAGCCGTCAGTTTTCTCTTTCAGCGCCTTAGTGTGGAGATCCAGAGAGGAATGGCTCACAGCATCCATGCTTCCTGCCCGCAATCCAAGGAGCTGGATGAGTTTGGGGGTTGTAATATAAATATTATGATTAAATTGTATTTATTTTTTCGTTTCGTTGCCTTATTTATCATTAATTTTTAAATTTTCGGTATAAAAATTTATTTTTGTGTCTATGGATGTCTGTCTGTGTGTTTGTTTGAGTGTCCCTGTGAGTGTTTGGGGGAGTGTTTGTCCGGTTATACCTGTGGGTCCACGAGGCCATCTGTGTCCCCTCAGATGGTCTCCCTTATCACAGTTTTTGTGTATAGATGTGTGTCTGTGTGAGTGTTCGGGTGAGTGTGTGTCCGGTTATACCTGTGAGTCCACGAGGCCATCTGTGTCCCCTCAGATGGTCTTCTTTATCACAGTTTGTGTCTATGGATGCAGGCGATGAGTCACAATAACGCGGCTAAAGTATGTTGACCAGACCACACACTAGAAGGTGAAGGAACGACGACGTTTCGGTAAGTCCTTGACCATTCTCAAGTCGACTGAGAATGTGTCTATGAATGTGTGTCTGGGTGAGTGTCCCTGTGAGTGTCCGGGTGAGTGTGTGTGTTCGGGTATACCTGTGGGTCCACGAGGCAATCTGTGTTCCCTCAGATGGTCTTCCTTATTACAGTTTGTGTCTATGGATGTGTGTCTGAGTGAGTGTCCCTGTGAGTGTCCTGGTGATGTGTGTGTGTGTGTGTGTGTGTGTGTGAGTGTCCGGGTTTATGTGTAGTTTGGTTTCTGGAACCATTTGTGTCCCTCCCTTCAACTCTTTTCCCTTATTCCCACCGTGGGTTCGAATCCCAGGTGATTAGACCTGCCCTAGGTCAATGGATCCAAGGTATCCGTCCGTGGTCCCAACGGATTTCACCTCTTCCCTACTTTACTAGGAGTCAGGCTAATTCCAGCTATCCAGAGAACCTTTCGATACAGAGGCAGCTACAGGAGGGGACCACATAAATTAGTGCCCTGTAGTTACGTAACCGTTCCGACAGGCTCGATCGCAATCTATCCAGATGAGAACACGTTCTCATCCGACTAGACCACGCTGGAGTCGCTGTTTGTCTCAAATTTGGACCCTTTATTTATAGTTAGTATTTTTGGTGTATTAATTGATGTGTATTAATTTGTTAATGACTTAGGTAGAGTGATTTGGGGGGAGAGAGGGGGGGTTGGCGTGTGTAGTGTATTATACGAGATCGTGCTTGGGTTAGTATTCACCATCAACTATTACTAACTTGTAACTAACACAAATTTTTCCACACACTCCGGACCAAAGAGCCAGAGCTCAACCCCCGCAAGTACAACTAGGTGAGTACACACACACACACACACACACACACAGAGGAAGCAGCCCATAACAGCTGTTTAAATCCCTGGTACCTATTTACTGCTAGGTACAGGAACAACAGGGTGAAAGAAACTGCCCAGTTTCGTTTCTGCCATCACCGGAGGATCGAACACGGACGCTAGGATTACGAGTTGAGAGCGCTGTCTACTCAGCTGTCAGGCCCCGTAGTGCGTGTACTCGTCAAAAACATAATTTGGGAGAGGTTAGGGGAAAGGAATGATGCTTCCTGGGTTGGGGAATTGGTGTGGGGTTAGTCACTCGGTGGCCTTGGACCTGTGGGGGAGGGGGCCGAGGGGGTTGCCAGTTATGAATTTAATGATTGAATTTGTTAAGATAGGGTATTTATGTAAAAGACGCTGTGAAGAGATAGTAACAAAAGTGTTCCTGACTGCTGTAAGGTAGTGAGTAACTGTCTTGTATGTTAGAAAAATGAATGCTTACTAGACAATTACTTTTTCTTTGAAAACATTTTTTTGGAAAATAAATACAAGTTATTTTGTAAACAAAATATGATTATTTTCCTTTAATAAACACACATGAGCACAAATGGTCCTCGGGAGTCAGAGAGATTGAGAATGAACAGCAAAATAGTAACAAAAAATGAGACGATGATGGGATACTATTTAATTCAAACATAAACCTGTTAAGTATGTAAATTACAGTACCACTAAACACGCGTACACGTACATATGTCAATCAATTTACATAAATAAACATTCACTAATATGTTCCTTTAACAATGGACAGATAGATAATTACCATACACGTGTCAGTCCAATTGCAGGTACACATAGACACACATAGCTGCACTTGTCTGTCGCTCCTGACAATAGTAAACATGTAACAAAAAATGTGACAATGATGGGACACTATGTCATTCAAACGTACACACGCTAACATTATAAATTACAGTAACACTAAACACGCGTACATGTATATATGTCATTCAATTTACATAAAAAAAACATTCACTAATATGTTCCTTTTACAATTAACACACAGATAATTACCGTACACATGTCAGTCCAATTGCAGGTACACATAAACACACATAGTGCACTTGTCTGTCGCTCCTGACAATAGTATACATAGGTATACACACAAAACAGTCCTTTATCAACTAATGTGTGTGTGTGTGTGTATTTATTCCTTGTATTTATTATTTGTGTCTGCAAAATCGAGTTATTAGCTCTTGGACCCCGCCTTTCTAACAAATGTATTTTTCCTCTTTTATATCAACTACATTTATTTCTCACTAACACACACGCATACACACACACACACACAGTGGAAACAGGAGGCCAGACACAGGATACAGAATAGGAGATGAAGAACTTAATGAAACGGACTGAGAGAAAGATCTAGGAGTTGATATCACACCAAACCTGTCTCCTGAAGCATACATAAAAAGAATAACGTCTGCGGCATATGCGAGACTGCCTAACATCAGAACAGCCTTCAGGAATCTGTGTAAGGAATCATTCAGAATCTTGTACACCACATATGTAAGACCAATCCTGGAGTATGCGGCCCCAGCATGGAGTCCGTATCTTGTCAAGCAGAAGATGAAGCAGGAAAAAGTCCAAAGGTATGCCACTAGACTAGTCCCAGAACTAAGAGGCATGAGTTACGAGGAAAGGCTGCGGGAAATGCACCTTACGGCACTGGAAGACAGAAGAGTAAGGGGAGACATGATCACAACCTACACAACCCTCAGAGGAATCGACCGGGTAAACAAGGATAAACTATTCAACACTGGTGGGACGCAAACAAGGGGACACAGGTGGAAACTGAGTACCCACATGAGCCACAGAGACGTTAGAAGTAACTTTTTCAGTGTCAGAGTAGTTAACGGATGGAATGCATTAAGCAGTGATGTGGTGGAGGCTGACTCCATACACAGTTTCAAATGTAGATATGATTGAGCCCAGTAGGCTCAGGAATCTGTACACCAGTTGATTGACAGTTGAGAGGTGGGACCAAAGAACCATAGCTCAACCCCCGCATGCACAAATAGGTGAGTACACACACACACACACGCGAACTAGTAGCCAACTGTCTAAATGGAGAGAGTTTATTGGTTGTAATTCTTAAGGTCCTCGTTCGAATCCCGGTTGACGCAAGAGGAAATCGGCAGATATTCTTTAACCTGATTCACCTGTTCACCTAGCACAAATGTATCCATCAATGTAGCCCTTTATTTATCTATTTATAATTGTCAATCCATCAATCTATCTTCCCATAAACCAACAATTTTTCATTATATACATCTATCTTACTATGTATCCGTCCATCTACTCGACTGTTTATCCATCCATCTACTCATCTGTCTTTTCATCCATCAACTCATCTATGGATCCGTCTATCCGTCAATGTATATATTTATCAATCAACGTATCCATCCATATATCTATCTATTACTATTTATATCTATCTCTCTATCTATTTGTATCCGACGATCCTACTAACTCATTTTCCATTAATCTATCCATTTATCATTCTACTTATCTATCAATCTATTTATTCATCTACTTCTCTTTCCATCTATCCATCTACTCATCTAACCATTAATCTATCTACATACTCCCCACTCCGTCTCCTATCGTTTTCCCAAACTCCCTCCTCCCGTACCGGCTCCTTCTTTTTTCCACCCTCCCGTAACCCTGCTCATCCTCCCTCCTTCTGCCCTTCCCATACCCGCCCCTATTCCATCCCGCCCTTCCCATCGTCTTAACTCTCGGGGCAGTTCTTTACCTTCGTTCTCACTCCTTCCGCCGTTTCTCACTCTCGCCCTCCTTACTGTCTTCCTTCCCTCCCTCCCTCCCGCTGCTAGTCCTTCCCTTCTTACCCTTCCCGTAGTCCTCCCTCCCAGCACCAGTCCTTCTCATCGTCCTCTTACCTCCCCCAGTACCTCCTTCACTCCCTCTTCATCCCTCTTTCACCTCACCTACACCTCTTCTCCTGTTCTCCCTCTTTATACCACCTCTAAATCTCCCGCCCCCCCCACCGGCTTTGTACCTCTTCCCTCTTACAAAAATTAGGATCAATAGGACCAAAATTAAACTACTTTATGTGTTTAATTTAAGGAAATCATTTTTTCTGATTACGAAAAAGTCTTCAACCATCTCCAGTAATAATTCACAATTAACCTTAATTGAATCAACAGGGAGGAGGGGGGGAGGGGTGAGAATAAATAATAATTATTCCAAAATACTTTAACTAATGTCTACACCTACCATCCTATGTCCGTTCCCTACCTCAGACCATTTCCCCTCTAATTTGGTAAAAATAAGCCTTAATAATATAATAATAAATATATTCAAAAAAATCTGTGGATAGCTACAGCCTCCAGCATATATATTATATATATAATATATATATATATATATATATATATATATATATATATATATATATATATTATATATATATATATATATATAATATATATATATATAATATATATATATATATATATATATATATATATATATATATATATATATATATATATATATATATATATATATATATATAAGCCCATAAGCAATCCAGTTGGGATCGCCCCATTGCCGACAAAGTAGCTCCAACATTACTGTAAGCTGCGACAACACCACATGATACTGCCCGACTTAGAGCTGTAGCAGCTCCCCATGCAGAGGACTTGCTATTAGCAACCCCCAATATCAGCTACTAGCACTCGTCTCACCACAGGCCCTCTGAATGGCTGTGGCTCTCCGCCTCACTGCCCGAATCCACACGAATACAGGGGTTTTGGTGGCGAGGCAGTGGCCGACAGGTACGGACGACATGGCCTTCTCTGCCAAAGGACAGGAGGATGGCATGCAAGACACTGCGATGTTAACGACATTATAAAGAGAAGCCTTATCACGGAAGGTTGTCCAGCAGAGAGAGAGTCCCGTTCCGTATTGCCCCGCAACTCTGATGAGCCTGTTGGTCGCCCAGATGGGATCACGGTGAACCCCTGGAAGAATGGTAGACAGTTATTGTGGGACTACACTTGCGTTTCAACTTTAGGCAACACCTATGTTAACTTCAGTGCTGCTCAGGCAGGAGGTGCTGCCAATCACTGGGAAGCAGCCAAGTCACATAAAAACGGAGACCTTGATCACTACTACAATTTTGTCCCCATTGCCTCAGAGACACTTGGTGCCTGGGGTAAAAGTGCTGCAAGTTTTTTGAAGGAGCTGGGGTCGAAGCTAATTGAAACAACTAGAGACCCTACAGCCGTCAGTTTTCTCTTTCAGCGCCTTAGTGTGGAGATCCAGAGAGGAATGGCTCACAGCATCCATGCTTCCTGCCCGCAATCCAAGGAGCTGGATGAGTTTGGGGGTTGTAATATAAATATTATGATTAAATTGTATTTATTTTTTCGTTTCGTTGCCTTATTTATCATTAATTTTTAAATTTTCGGTATAAAAATTTATTTTTGTGTCTATGGATGTCTGTCTGTGTGTTTGTTTGAGTGTCCCTGTGAGTGTTTGGGGGAGTGTTTGTCCGGTTATACCTGTGGGTCCACGAGGCCATCTGTGTCCCCTCAGATGGTCTCCCTTATCACAGTTTTTGTGTATAGATGTGTGTCTGTGTGAGTGTTCGGGTGAGTGTGTGTCCGGTTATACCTGTGAGTCCACGAGGCCATCTGTGTCCCCTCAGATGGTCTTCTTTATCACAGTTTGTGTCTATGGATGCAGGCGATGAGTCACAATAACGCGGCTAAAGTATGTTGACCAGACCACACACTAGAAGGTGAAGGAACGACGACGTTTCGGTAAGTCCTTGACCATTCTCAAGTCGACTGAGAATGTGTCTATGAATGTGTGTCTGGGTGAGTGTCCCTGTGAGTGTCCGGGTGAGTGTGTGTGTTCGGGTATACCTGTGGGTCCACGAGGCAATCTGTGTTCCCTCAGATGGTCTTCCTTATTACAGTTTGTGTCTATGGATGTGTGTCTGAGTGAGTGTCCCTGTGAGTGTCCTGGTGAGTGTGTGTGTGTGTGTGTGTGTGTGTGTGTGTATGTGTGTGTGTGTGTGTGTGAGTGTCCGGGTTTATGTGTAGTTTGGTTTCTGGAACCATTTGTGTCCCTCCCTTCAACTCTTTTCCCTTATTCCCACCGTGGGTTCGAATCCCAGGTGATTAGACCTGCCCTAGGTCAATGGATCCAAGGTATCCGTCCGTGGTCCCAACGGATTTCACCTCTTCCCTACTTTACTAGGAGTCAGGCTAATTCCAGCTATCCAGAGAACCTTTCGATACAGAGGCAGCTACAGGAGGGGACCACATAAATTAGTGCCCTGTAGTTACGTAACCGTTCCGACAGGCTCGATCGCAATCTATCCAGATGAGAACACGTTCTCATCCGACTAGACCACGCTGGAGTCGCTGTTTGTCTCAAATTTGGACCCTTTATTTATAGTTAGTATTTTTGGTGTATTAATTGATGTGTATTAATTTGTTAATGACTTAGGTAGAGTGATTTGGGGGAGAGAGGGGGGTTGGCGTGTGTAGTGTATTATACGAGATCGTGCTTGGGTTAGTATTCACCATCAACTATTACTAACTTGTAACTAACACAAATTTTTCCACACACTCCGGACCAAAGAGCCAGAGCTCAACCCCGCAAGTACAACTAGGTGAGTACACACACACACACACACACACACACACAGAGGAAGCAGCCCATAACAGCTGTTTAAATCCCTGGTACCTATTTACTGCTAGGTAACAGGAACAACAGGTGAAAGAAACTGCCCAGTTTCGTTTCTGCCATCACCGGAGGATCGAACACGGACGCTAGGATTACGAGTTGAGAGCGCTGTCTACTCAGCTGTCAGGCCCCGTAGTGCGTGTACTCGTCAAAAACATAATTTGGGAGAGGTTAGGGGAAAGGAATGATGCTTCCTGGGTTGGGGAATTGGTGTGGGGTTAGTCACTCGGTGGCCTTGGACCTGTGGGGGAGGGGGCCGAGGGGGTTGCCAGTTATGAATTTAATGATTGAATTTGTTAAGATAGGGTATTTATGTAAAAGACGCTGTGAAGAGATAGTAACAAAAGTGTTCCTGACTGCTGTAAGGTAGTGAGTAACTGTCTTGTATGTTAGAAAAATGAATGCTTACTAGACAATTACTTTTTCTTTGAAAACATTTTTTTGGAAAATAAATACAAGTTATTTTGTAAACAAAATATGATTATTTTCCTTTAATAAACACACATGAGCACAAATGGTCCTCGGGAGTCAGAGAGATTGAGAATGAACAGCAAAATAGTAACAAAAAATGAGACGATGATGGGATACTATTTAATTCAAACATAAACCTGTTAAGTATGTAAATTACAGTACCACTAAACACGCGTACACGTACATATGTCAATCAATTTACATAAATAAACATTCACTAATATGTTCCTTTAACAATGGACAGATAGATAATTACCATACACGTGTCAGTCCAATTGCAGGTACACATAGACACACATAGCTGCACTTGTCTGTCGCTCCTGACAATAGTAAACATGTAACAAAAAATGTGACAATGATGGGACACTATGTCATTCAAACGTACACACGCTAACATTATAAATTACAGTAACACTAAACACGCGTACATGTATATATGTCATTCAATTTACATAAAAAAAACATTCACTAATATGTTCCTTTTACAATTAACACACAGATAATTACCGTACACATGTCAGTCCAATTGCAGGTACACATAAACACACATAGCTGCACTTGTCTGTCGCTCCTGACAATAGTATACATAGGTATACACACAAAACAGTCCTTTATCAACTAATGTGTGTGTGTGTGTGTATTTATTCCTTGTATTTATTATTTGTGTCTGCAAAATCGAGTTATTAGCTCTTGGACCCCGCCTTTCTAACAAATGTATTTTTCCTCTTTTATATCAACTACATTTATTTCTCACTAACACACACGCATACACACACACACACACAGTGGAAACAGGAGGCCAGACACAGGATACAGAATAGGAGATGAAGAACTTAATGAAACGGACTGAGAGAAAGATCTAGGAGTTGATATCACACCAAACCTGTCTCCTGAAGCATACATAAAAAGAATAACGTCTGCGGCATATGCGAGACTGCCTAACATCAGAACAGCCTTCAGGAATCTGTGTAAGGAATCATTCAGAATCTTGTACACCACATATGTAAGACCAATCCTGGAGTATGCGGCCCCAGCATGGAGTCCGTATCTTGTCAAGCAGAAGATGAAGCAGGAAAAAGTCCAAAGGTATGCCACTAGACTAGTCCCAGAACTAAGAGGCATGAGTTACGAGGAAAGGCTGCGGGAAATGCACCTTACGGCACTGGAAGACAGAAGAGTAAGGGGAGACATGATCACAACCTACACAACCCTCAGAGGAATCGACCGGGTAAACAAGGATAAACTATTCAACACTGGTGGGACGCAAACAAGGGGACACAGGTGGAAACTGAGTACCCACATGAGCCACAGAGACGTTAGAAGTAACTTTTTCAGTGTCAGAGTAGTTAACGGATGGAATGCATTAAGCAGTGATGTGGTGGAGGCTGACTCCATACACAGTTTCAAATGTAGATATGATTGAGCCCAGTAGGCTCAGGAATCTGTACACCAGTTGATTGACAGTTGAGAGGTGGGACCAAAGAACCATAGCTCAACCCCCGCATGCACAAATAGGTGAGTACACACACACACACGCGAACTAGTAGCCAACTGTCTAAATGGAGAGAGTTTATTGGTTGTAATTCTTAAGGTCCTCGTTCGAATCCCGGTTGACGCAAGAGGAAATCGGCAGATATTCTTTAACCTGATTCACCTGTTCACCTAGCACAAATGTATCCATCAATGTAGCCCTTTATTTATCTATTTATAATTGTCAATCCATCAATCTATCTTCCCATAAACCAACAATTTTTCATTATATACATCTATCTTACTATGTATCCGTCCATCTACTCGACTGTTTATCCATCCATCTACTCATCTGTCTTTTCATCCATCAACTCATCTATGGATCCGTCTATCCGTCAATGTATATATTTATCAATCAACGTATCCATCCATATATCTATCTATTACTATTTATATCTATCTCTCTATCTATTTGTATCCGACGATCCTACTAACTCATTTTCCATTAATCTATCCATTTATCATTCTACTTATCTATCAATCTATTTATTCATCTACTTCTCTTTCCATCTATCCATCTACTCATCTATCTAACCATTAATCTATCTACATACTCCCCACTCCGTCTCCTATCGTTTTCCCAAACTCCCTCCTCCCGTACCGGCTCCTTCTTTTTTCCACCCTCCCGTAACCCTGCTCATCCTCCCTCCTTCTGCCCTTCCCATACCCGCCCCTATTCCATCCCGCCCTTCCCATCGTCTTAACTCTCGGGGCAGTTCTTTACCTTCGTTCTCACTCCTTCCGCCGTTTCTCACTCTCGCCCTCCTTACTGTCTTCCTTCCCTCCCTCCCTCCCGCTGCTAGTCCTTCCCTTCTTACCCTTCCCGTAGTCCTCCCTCCCAGCACCAGTCCTTCTCATCGTCCTCTTACCTCCCCCAGTACCTCCTTCACTCCCTCTTCATCCCTCTTTCACCTCACCTACACCTCTTCTCCTGTTCTCCCTCTTTATACCACCTCTAAATCTCCCGCCCCCCCACCGGCTTTGTACCTCTTCCCTCTTACAAAAATTAGGATCAATAGGACCAAAATTAAACTACTTTATGTGTTTAATTTAAGGAAATCATTTTTTCTGATTACGAAAAAGTCTTCAACCATCTCCAGTAATAATTCACAATTAACCTTAATTGAATCAACAGGGAGAGAGGGGGGAGGGGTGAGAATAAATAATAATTATTCCAAAATACTTTAACTAATGTCTACACCTACCATCCTATGTCCGTTCCCTACCTCAGACCATTTCCCCTCTAATTTGGTAAAAATAAGCCTTAATAATATAATAATAAATATATTCAAAAAAATCTGTGGATAGCTACAGCCTCCAGCATATATATATATATATATATATATATATATATATATATATATATATATATATATATATATATATATATATATATATATATATATATATATATATTATATAATATATAAGCCCATAAGCAATCCAGTTGGGATCGCCCCATTGCCGACAAAGTAGCTCCAACATTACTGTAAGCTGCGACAACACCACATGATACTGCCCGACTTAGAGCTGTAGCAGCTCCCCATGCAGAGGACTTGCTATTAGCAACCCCCAATATCAGCTACTAGCACTCGTCTCACCACAGGCCCTCTGAATGGCTGTGGCTCTCCGCCTCACTGCCCGAATCCACACCGAATACAGGGGTTTTGGTGGCGAGGCAGTGGCCGACAGGTACGGACGACATGGCCTTCTCTGCCAAAGGACAGGAGGATGGCATGCAAGACACTGCGATGTTAACGACATTATAAAGAGAAGCCTTATCACGGAAGGTTGTCCAGCAGAGAGAGAGTCCCGTTCCGTATTGCCCCGCAACTCTGATGAGCCTGTTGGTCGCCCAGATGGGATCACGGTGAACCCCTGGAAGAATGGTAGACAGTTATTGTGGGACTACACTTGCGTTTCAACTTTAGGCAACACCTATGTTAACTTCAGTGCTGCTCAGGCAGGAGGTGCTGCCAATCACTGGGAAGCAGCCAAGTCACATAAAAACGGAGACCTTGATCACTACTACAATTTTGTCCCCATTGCCTCAGAGACACTTGGTGCCTGGGGTAAAAGTGCTGCAAGTTTTTTGAAGGAGCTGGGGTCGAAGCTAATTGAAACAACTAGAGACCCTACAGCCGTCAGTTTTCTCTTTCAGCGCCTTAGTGTGGAGATCCAGAGAGGAATGGCTCACAGCATCCATGCTTCCTGCCCGCAATCCAAGGAGCTGGATGAGTTTGGGGGTTGTAATATAAATATTATGATTAAATTGTATTTATTTTTTCGTTTCGTTGCCTTATTTATCATTAATTTTTAAATTTTCGGTATAAAAATTTATTTTTGTGTCTATGGATGTCTGTCTGTGTGTTTGTTTGAGTGTCCCTGTGAGTGTTTGGGGGAGTGTTTGTCCGGTTATACCTGTGGGTCCACGAGGCCATCTGTGTCCCCTCAGATGGTCTCCCTTATCACAGTTTTTGTGTATAGATGTGTGTCTGTGTGAGTGTTCGGGTGAGTGTGTGTCCGGTTATACCTGTGAGTCCACGAGGCCATCTGTGTCCCCTCAGATGGTCTTCTTTATCACAGTTTGTGTCTATGGATGCAGGCGATGAGTCACAATAACGCGGCTAAAGTATGTTGACCAGACCACACACTAGAAGGTGAAGGAACGACGACGTTTCGGTAAGTCCTTGACCATTCTCAAGTCGACTGAGAATGTGTCTATGAATGTGTGTCTGGGTGAGTGTCCCTGTGAGTGTCCGGGTGAGTGTGTGTGTTCGGGTATACCTGTGGGTCCACGAGGCAATCTGTGTTCCCTCAGATGGTCTTCCTTATTACAGTTTGTGTCTATGGATGTGTGTCTGAGTGAGTGTCCCTGTGAGTGTCCTGGTGAGTGTGTGTGTGTGTGTGTGTGTGTGTGTGTGTGTGTATGTGTGTGTGTGTGTGTGTGAGTGTCCGGGTTTATGTGTAGTTTGGTTTCTGGAACCATTTGTGTCCCTCCCTTCAACTCTTTTCCCTTATTCCCACCGTGGGTTCGAATCCCAGGTGATTAGACCTGCCCTAGGTCAATGGATCCAAGGTATCCGTCCGTGGTCCCAACGGATTTCACCTCTTCCCTACTTTACTAGGAGTCAGGCTAATTCCAGCTATCCAGAGAACCTTTCGATACAGAGGCAGCTACAGGAGGGGACCACATAAATTAGTGCCCTGTAGTTACGTAACCGTTCCGACAGGCTCGATCGCAATCTATCCAGATGAGAACACGTTCTCATCCGACTAGACCACGCTGGAGTCGCTGTTTGTCTCAAATTTGGACCCTTTATTTATAGTTAGTATTTTTGGTGTATTAATTGATGTGTATTAATTTGTTAATGACTTAGGTAGAGTGATTTGGGGAGAGAGGGGGGGTTGGCGTGTGTAGTGTATTATACGAGATCGTGCTTGGGTTAGTATTCACCATCAACTATTACTAACTTGTAACTAACACAAATTTTTCCACACACTCCGGACCAAAGAGCCAGAGCTCAACCCCCGCAAGTACAACTAGGTGAGTACACACACACACACACACACACACACACAGAGGAAGCAGCCCATAACAGCTGTTTAAATCCCTGGTACCTATTTACTGCTAGGTAACAGGAACAACAGTGTGAAAGAAACTGCCCAGTTTCGTTTCTGCCATCACCGGAGGATCGAACACGGACGCTAGGATTACGAGTTGAGAGCGCTGTCTACTCAGCTGTCAGGCCCCGTAGTGCGTGTACTCGTCAAAAACATAATTTGGGAGAGGTTAGGGGAAAGGAATGATGCTTCCTGGGTTGGGGAATTGGTGTGGGGTTAGTCACTCGGTGGCCTTGGACCTGTGGGGGAGGGGGCCGAGGGGGTTGCCAGTTATGAATTTAATGATTGAATTTGTTAAGATAGGGTATTTATGTAAAAGACGCTGTGAAGAGATAGTAACAAAAGTGTTCCTGACTGCTGTAAGGTAGTGAGTAACTGTCTTGTATGTTAGAAAAATGAATGCTTACTAGACAATTACTTTTTCTTTGAAAACATTTTTTTGGAAAATAAATACAAGTTATTTTGTAAACAAAATATGATTATTTTCCTTTAATAAACACACATGAGCACAAATGGTCCTCGGGAGTCAGAGAGATTGAGAATGAACAGCAAAATAGTAACAAAAAATGAGACGATGATGGGATACTATTTAATTCAAACATAAACCTGTTAAGTATGTAAATTACAGTACCACTAAACACGCGTACACGTACATATGTCAATCAATTTACATAAATAAACATTCACTAATATGTTCCTTTAACAATGGACAGATAGATAATTACCATACACGTGTCAGTCCAATTGCAGGTACACATAGACACACATAGCTGCACTTGTCTGTCGCTCCTGACAATAGTAAACATGTAACAAAAAATGTGACAATGATGGGACACTATGTCATTCAAACGTACACACGCTAACATTATAAATTACAGTAACACTAAACACGCGTACATGTATATATGTCATTCAATTTACATAAAAAAAACATTCACTAATATGTTCCTTTTACAATTAACACACAGATAATTACCGTACACATGTCAGTCCAATTGCAGGTACACATAAACACACATAGCTGCACTTGTCTGTCGCTCCTGACAATAGTATACATAGGTATACACACAAAACAGTCCTTTATCAACTAATGTGTGTGTGTGTGTGTATTTATTCCTTGTATTTATTATTTGTGTCTGCAAAATCGAGTTATTAGCTCTTGGACCCCGCCTTTCTAACAAATGTATTTTTCCTCTTTTATATCAACTACATTTATTTCTCACTAACACACACGCATACACACACACACACAGTGGAAACAGGAGGCCAGACACAGGATACAGAATAGGAGATGAAGAACTTAATGAAACGGACTGAGAGAAAGATCTAGGAGTTGATATCACACCAAACCTGTCTCCTGAAGCATACATAAAAAGAATAACGTCTGCGGCATATGCGAGACTGCCTAACATCAGAACAGCCTTCAGGAATCTGTGTAAGGAATCATTCAGAATCTTGTACACCACATATGTAAGACCAATCCTGGAGTATGCGGCCCCAGCATGGAGTCCGTATCTTGTCAAGCAGAAGATGAAGCAGGAAAAAGTCCAAAGGTATGCCACTAGACTAGTCCCAGAACTAAGAGGCATGAGTTACGAGGAAAGGCTGCGGGAAATGCACCTTACGGCACTGGAAGACAGAAGAGTAAGGGGAGACATGATCACAACCTACACAACCCTCAGAGGAATCGACCGGGTAAACAAGGATAAACTATTCAACACTGGTGGGACGCAAACAAGGGGACACGGTGGAAACTGAGTACCCACATGAGCCACAGAGACGTTAGAAGTAACTTTTTCAGTGTCAGAGTAGTTAACGGATGGAATGCATTAAGCAGTGATGTGGTGGAGGCTGACTCCATACACAGTTTCAAATGTAGATATGATTGAGCCCAGTAGGCTCAGGAATCTGTACACCAGTTGATTGACAGTTGAGAGGTGGGACCAAAGAACCATAGCTCAACCCCCGCATGCACAAATAGGTGAGTACACACACACACACACGCGAACTAGTAGCCAACTGTCTAAATGGAGAGAGTTTATTGGTTGTAATTCTTAAGGTCCTCGTTCGAATCCCGGTTGACGCAAGAGGAAATCGGCAGATATTCTTTAACCTGATTCACCTGTTCACCTAGCACAAATGTATCCATCAATGTAGCCCTTTATTTATCTATTTATAATTGTCAATCCATCAATCTATCTTCCCATAAACCAACAATTTTTCATTATATACATCTATCTTACTATGTATCCGTCCATCTACTCGACTGTTTATCCATCCATCTACTCATCTGTCTTTTCATCCATCAACTCATCTATGGATCCGTCTATCCGTCAATGTATATATTTATCAATCAACGTATCCATCCATATATCTATCTATTACTATTTATATCTATCTCTCTATCTATTTGTATCCGACGATCCTACTAACTCATTTTCCATTAATCTATCCATTTATCATTCTACTTATCTATCAATCTATTTATTCATCTACTTCTCTTTCCATCTATCCATCTACTCATCTATCTAACCATTAATCTATCTACATACTCCCCACTCCGTCTCCTATCGTTTTCCCAAACTCCCTCCTCCCGTACCGGCTCCTTCTTTTTTCCACCCTCCCGTAACCCTGCTCATCCTCCCTCCTTCTGCCCTTCCCATACCCGCCCCTATTCCATCCCGCCCTTCCCATCGTCTTAACTCTCGGGGCAGTTCTTTACCTTCGTTCTCACTCCTTCCGCCGTTTCTCACTCTCGCCCTCCTTACTGTCTTCCTTCCCTCCCTCCCTCCCGCTGCTAGTCCTTCCCTTCTTACCCTTCCCGTAGTCCTCCCTCCCAGCACCAGTCCTTCTCATCGTCCTCTTACCTCCCCCAGTACCTCCTTCACTCCCTCTTCATCCCTCTTTCACCTCACCTACACCTCTTCTCCTGTTCTCCCTCTTTATACCACCTCTAAATCTCCCCCCCCCCCACCGGCTTTGTACCTCTTCCCTCTTACAAAAATTAGGATCAATAGGACCAAAATTAAACTACTTTATGTGTTTAATTTAAGGAAATCATTTTTTCTGATTACGAAAAAGTCTTCAACCATCTCCAGTAATAATTCACAATTAACCTTAATTGAATCAACAGGGAGAGAGGGGGGGAGGGGTGAGAATAAATAATAATTATTCCAAAATACTTTAACTAATGTCTACACCTACCATCCTATGTCCGTTCCCTACCTCAGACCATTTCCCCTCTAATTTGGTAAAAATAAGCCTTAATAATATAATAATAAATATATTCAAAAAAATCTGTGGATAGCTACAGCCTCCAGCATATATATATATATAATATATATATAATATATATATATATATATATATATTATATATATATATATATATATAATATATATAATATATATATATATATATATATAAGCCCATAAGCAATCCAGTTGGGATCGCCCCATTGCCGACAAAGTAGCTCCAACATTACTGTAAGCTGCGACAACACCACATGATACTGCCCGACTTAGAGCTGTAGCAGCTCCCCATGCAGAGGACTTGCTATTAGCAACCCCCAATATCAGCTACTAGCACTCGTCTCACCACAGGCCCTCTGAATGGCTGTGGCTCTCCGCCTCACTGCCCGAATCCACACCGAATACAGGGGTTTTGGTGGCGAGGCAGTGGCCGACAGGTACGGACGACATGGCCTTCTCTGCCAAAGGACAGGAGGATGGCATGCAAGACACTGCGATGTTAACGACATTATAAAGAGAAGCCTTATCACGGAAGGTTGTCCAGCAGAGAGAGAGTCCCGTTCCGTATTGCCCCGCAACTCTGATGAGCCTGTTGGTCGCCCAGATGGGATCACGGTGAACCCCTGGAAGAATGGTAGACAGTTATTGTGGGACTACACTTGCGTTTCAACTTTAGGCAACACCTATGTTAACTTCAGTGCTGCTCAGGCAGGAGGTGCTGCCAATCACTGGGAAGCAGCCAAGTCACATAAAAACGGAGACCTTGATCACTACTACAATTTTGTCCCCATTGCCTCAGAGACACTTGGTGCCTGGGGTAAAAGTGCTGCAAGTTTTTTGAAGGAGCTGGGGTCGAAGCTAATTGAAACAACTAGAGACCCTACAGCCGTCAGTTTTCTCTTTCAGCGCCTTAGTGTGGAGATCCAGAGAGGAATGGCTCACAGCATCCATGCTTCCTGCCCGCAATCCAAGGAGCTGGATGAGTTTGGGGGTTGTAATATAAATATTATGATTAAATTGTATTTATTTTTTCGTTTCGTTGCCTTATTTATCATTAATTTTTAAATTTTCGGTATAAAAATTTATTTTTGTGTCTATGGATGTCTGTCTGTGTGTTTGTTTGAGTGTCCCTGTGAGTGTTTGGGGGAGTGTTTGTCCGGTTATACCTGTGGGTCCACGAGGCCATCTGTGTCCCCTCAGATGGTCTCCCTTATCACAGTTTTTGTGTATAGATGTGTGTCTGTGTGAGTGTTCGGGTGAGTGTGTGTCCGGTTATACCTGTGAGTCCACGAGGCCATCTGTGTCCCCTCAGATGGTCTTCTTTATCACAGTTTGTGTCTATGGATGCAGGCGATGAGTCACAATAACGCGGCTAAAGTATGTTGACCAGACCACACACTAGAAGGTGAAGGAACGACGACGTTTCGGTAAGTCCTTGACCATTCTCAAGTCGACTGAGAATGTGTCTATGAATGTGTGTCTGGGTGAGTGTCCCTGTGAGTGTCCGGGTGAGTGTGTGTGTTCGGGTATACCTGTGGGTCCACGAGGCAATCTGTGTTCCCTCAGATGGTCTTCCTTATTACAGTTTGTGTCTATGGATGTGTGTCTGAGTGAGTGTCCCTGTGAGTGTCCTGGTGAGTGTGTGTGTGTGTGTGTGTGTGTGTGTGTATGTGTGTGTGTGTGTGTGTGAGTGTCCGGGTTTATGTGTAGTTTGGTTTCTGGAACCATTTGTGTCCCTCCCTTCAACTCTTTTCCCTTATTCCCACCGTGGGTTCGAATCCCAGGTGATTAGACCTGCCCTAGGTCAATGGATCCAAGGTATCCGTCCGTGGTCCCAACGGATTTCACCTCTTCCCTACTTTACTAGGAGTCAGGCTAATTCCAGCTATCCAGAGAACCTTTCGATACAGAGGCAGCTACAGGAGGGGACCACATAAATTAGTGCCCTGTAGTTACGTAACCGTTCCGACAGGCTCGATCGCAATCTATCCAGATGAGAACACGTTCTCATCCGACTAGACCACGCTGGAGTCGCTGTTTGTCTCAAATTTGGACCCTTTATTTATAGTTAGTATTTTTGGTGTATTAATTGATGTGTATTAATTTGTTAATGACTTAGGTAGAGTGATTTGGGGGGAGAGAGGGGGGGTTGGCGTGTGTAGTGTATTATACGAGATCGTGCTTGGGTTAGTATTCACCATCAACTATTACTAACTTGTAACTAACACAAATTTTTCCACACACTCCGGACCAAAGAGCCAGAGCTCAACCCCCGCAAGTACAACTAGGTGAGTACACACACACACACACACACACACACACACACAGAGGAAGCAGCCCATAACAGCTGTTTAAATCCCTGGTACCTATTTACTGCTAGGTAACAGGAACAACAGGTGAAAGAAACTGCCCAGTTTCGTTTCTGCCATCACCGGAGGATCGAACACGGACGCTAGGATTACGAGTTGAGAGCGCTGTCTACTCAGCTGTCAGGCCCCGTAGTGCGTGTACTCGTCAAAAACATAATTTGGGAGAGGTTAGGGGAAAGGAATGATGCTTCCTGGGTTGGGGAATTGGTGTGGGGTTAGTCACTCGGTGGCCTTGGACCTGTGGGGGAGGGGGCCGAGGGGGTTGCCAGTTATGAATTTAATGATTGAATTTGTTAAGATAGGGTATTTATGTAAAAGACGCTGTGAAGAGATAGTAACAAAAGTGTTCCTGACTGCTGTAAGGTAGTGAGTAACTGTCTTGTATGTTAGAAAAATGAATGCTTACTAGACAATTACTTTTTCTTTGAAAACATTTTTTTGGAAAATAAATACAAGTTATTTTGTAAACAAAATATGATTATTTTCCTTTAATAAACACACATGAGCACAAATGGTCCTCGGGAGTCAGAGAGATTGAGAATGAACAGCAAAATAGTAACAAAAAATGAGACGATGATGGGATACTATTTAATTCAAACATAAACCTGTTAAGTATGTAAATTACAGTACCACTAAACACGCGTACACGTACATATGTCAATCAATTTACATAAATAAACATTCACTAATATGTTCCTTTAACAATGGACAGATAGATAATTACCATACACGTGTCAGTCCAATTGCAGGTACACATAGACACACATAGCTGCACTTGTCTGTCGCTCCTGACAATAGTAAACATGTAACAAAAAATGTGACAATGATGGGACACTATGTCATTCAAACGTACACACGCTAACATTATAAATTACAGTAACACTAAACACGCGTACATGTATATATGTCATTCAATTTACAAAAAAAAACATTCACTAATATGTTCCTTTTACAATTAACACACAGATAATTACCGTACACATGTCAGTCCAATTGCAGGTACACATAAACACACATAGCTGCACTTGTCTGTCGCTCCTGACAATAGTATACATAGGTATACACACAAAACAGTCCTTTATCAACTAATGTGTGTGTGTGTGTGTATTTATTCCTTGTATTTATTATTTGTGTCTGCAAAATCGAGTTATTAGCTCTTGGACCCCGCCTTTCTAACAAATGTATTTTTCCTCTTTTATATCAACTACATTTATTTCTCACTAACACACACGCATACACACACACACACACAGTGGAAACAGGAGGCCAGACACAGGATACAGAATAGGAGATGAAGAACTTAATGAAACGGACTGAGAGAAAGATCTAGGAGTTGATATCACACCAAACCTGTCTCCTGAAGCATACATAAAAAGAATAACGTCTGCGGCATATGCGAGACTGCCTAACATCAGAACAGCCTTCAGGAATCTGTGTAAGGAATCATTCAGAATCTTGTACACCACATATGTAAGACCAATCCTGGAGTATGCGGCCCCAGCATGGAGTCCGTATCTTGTCAAGCAGAAGATGAAGCAGGAAAAAGTCCAAAGGTATGCCACTAGACTAGTCCCAGAACTAAGAGGCATGAGTTACGAGGAAAGGCTGCGGGAAATGCACCTTACGGCACTGGAAGACAGAAGAGTAAGGGGAGACATGATCACAACCTACACAACCCTCAGAGGAATCGACCGGGTAAACAAGGATAAACTATTCAACACTGGTGGGACGCAAACAAGGGGACACAGGTGGAAACTGAGTACCCACATGAGCCACAGAGACGTTAGAAGTAACTTTTTCAGTGTCAGAGTAGTTAACGGATGGAATGCATTAAGCAGTGATGTGGTGGAGGCTGACTCCATACACAGTTTCAAATGTAGATATGATTGAGCCCAGTAGGCTCAGGAATCTGTACACCAGTTGATTGACAGTTGAGAGGTGGGACCAAAGAACCATAGCTCAACCCCCGCATGCACAAATAGGTGAGTACACACACACACACACGCGAACTAGTAGCCAACTGTCTAAATGGAGAGAGTTTATTGGTTGTAATTCTTAAGGTCCTCGTTCGAATCCCGGTTGACGCAAGAGGAAATCGGCAGATATTCTTTAACCTGATTCACCTGTTCACCTAGCACAAATGTATCCATCAATGTAGCCCTTTATTTATCTATTTATAATTGTCAATCCATCAATCTATCTTCCCATAAACCAACAATTTTTCATTATATACATCTATCTTACTATGTATCCGTCCATCTACTCGACTGTTTATCCATCCATCTACTCATCTGTCTTTTCATCCATCAACTCATCTATGGATCCGTCTATCCGTCAATGTATATATTTATCAATCAACGTATCCATCCATATATCTATCTATTACTATTTATATCTATCTCTCTATCTATTTGTATCCGACGATCCTACTAACTCATTTTCCATTAATCTATCCATTTATCATTCTACTTATCTATCAATCTATTTATTCATCTACTTCTCTTTCCATCTATCCATCTACTCATCTATCTAACCATTAATCTATCTACATACTCCCCACTCCGTCTCCTATCGTTTTCCCAAACTCCCTCCTCCCGTACCGGCTCCTTCTTTTTTCCACCCTCCCGTAACCCTGCTCATCCTCCCTCCTTCTGCCCTTCCCATACCCGCCCCTATTCCATCCCGCCCTTCCCATCGTCTTAACTCTCGGGGCAGTTCTTTACCTTCGTTCTCACTCCTTCCGCCGTTTCTCACTCTCGCCCTCCTTACTGTCTTCCTTCCCTCCCTCCCTCCCGCTGCTAGTCCTTCCCTTCTTACCCTTCCCGTAGTCCTCCCTCCCAGCACCAGTCCTTCTCATCGTCCTCTTACCTCCCCCAGTACCTCCTTCACTCCCTCTTCATCCCTCTTTCACCTCACCTACACCTCTTCTCCTGTTCTCCCTCTTTATACCACCTCTAAATCTCCCGCCCCCCCACCGGCTTTGTACCTCTTCCCTCTTACAAAAATTAGGATCAATAGGACCAAAATTAAACTACTTTATGTGTTTAATTTAAGGAAATCATTTTTTCTGATTACGAAAAAGTCTTCAACCATCTCCAGTAATAATTCACAATTAACCTTAATTGAATCAACAGGGAGAGGGGGGGAGGGGTGAGAATAAATAATAATTATTCCAAAATACTTTAACTAATGTCTACACCTACCATCCTATGTCCGTTCCCTACCTCAGACCATTTCCCCTCTAATTTGGTAAAAATAAGCCTTAATAATATAATAATAAATATATTCAAAAAAATCTGTGGATAGCTACAGCCTCCAGCATATATATATATATATATATATATATATATATATATATATATATATATATATATATATATATATATATATATATATATATATATATATATATATATATATATATATATAAGCCCATAAGCAATCCAGTTGGGATCGCCCCATTGCCGACAAAGTAGCTCCAACATTACTGTAAGCTGCGACAACACCACATGATACTGCCCGACTTAGAGCTGTAGCAGCTCCCCATGCAGAGGACTTGCTATTAGCAACCCCCAATATCAGCTACTAGCACTCGTCTCACCACAGGCCCTCTGAATGGCTGTGGCTCTCCGCCTCACTGCCCGAATCCACACCGAATACAGGGGTTTTGGTGGCGAGGCAGTGGCCGACAGGTACGGACGACATGGCCTTCTCTGCCAAAGGACAGGAGGATGGCATGCAAGACACTGCGATGTTAACGACATTATAAAGAGAAGCCTTATCACGGAAGGTTGTCCAGCAGAGAGAGAGTCCCGTTCCGTATTGCCCCGCAACTCTGATGAGCCTGTTGGTCGCCCAGATGGGATCACGGTGAACCCCTGGAAGAATGGTAGACAGTTATTGTGGGACTACACTTGCGTTTCAACTTTAGGCAACACCTATGTTAACTTCAGTGCTGCTCAGGCAGGAGGTGCTGCCAATCACTGGGAAGCAGCCAAGTCACATAAAAACGGAGACCTTGATCACTACTACAATTTTGTCCCCATTGCCTCAGAGACACTTGGTGCCTGGGGTAAAAGTGCTGCAAGTTTTTTGAAGGAGCTGGGGTCGAAGCTAATTGAAACAACTAGAGACCCTACAGCCGTCAGTTTTCTCTTTCAGCGCCTTAGTGTGGAGATCCAGAGAGGAATGGCTCACAGCATCCATGCTTCCTGCCCGCAATCCAAGGAGCTGGATGAGTTTGGGGGTTGTAATATAAATATTATGATTAAATTGTATTTATTTTTTCGTTTCGTTGCCTTATTTATCATTAATTTTTAAATTTTCGGTATAAAAATTTATTTTTGTGTCTATGGATGTCTGTCTGTGTGTTTGTTTGAGTGTCCCTGTGAGTGTTTGGGGGAGTGTTTGTCCGGTTATACCTGTGGGTCCACGAGGCCATCTGTGTCCCCTCAGATGGTCTCCCTTATCACAGTTTTTGTGTATAGATGTGTGTCTGTGTGAGTGTTCGGGTGAGTGTGTGTCCGGTTATACCTGTGAGTCCACGAGGCCATCTGTGTCCCCTCAGATGGTCTTCTTTATCACAGTTTGTGTCTATGGATGCAGGCGATGAGTCACAATAACGCGGCTAAAGTATGTTGACCAGACCACACACTAGAAGGTGAAGGAACGACGACGTTTCGGTAAGTCCTTGACCATTCTCAAGTCGACTGAGAATGTGTCTATGAATGTGTGTCTGGGTGAGTGTCCCTGTGAGTGTCCGGGTGAGTGTGTGTGTTCGGGTATACCTGTGGGTCCACGAGGCAATCTGTGTTCCCTCAGATGGTCTTCCTTATTACAGTTTGTGTCTATGGATGTGTGTCTGAGTGAGTGTCCCTGTGAGTGTCCTGGTGAGTGTGTGTGTGTGTGTGTGTGTGTGTGTGTGTGTATGTGTGTGTGTGTGTGTGTGAGTGTCCGGGTTTATGTGTAGTTTGGTTTCTGGAACCATTTGTGTCCCTCCCTTCAACTCTTTTCCCTTATTCCCACCGTGGGTTCGAATCCCAGGTGATTAGACCTGCCCTAGGTCAATGGATCCAAGGTATCCGTCCGTGGTCCCAACGGATTTCACCTCTTCCCTACTTTACTAGGAGTCAGGCTAATTCCAGCTATCCAGAGAACCTTTCGATACAGAGGCAGCTACAGGAGGGGACCACATAAATTAGTGCCCTGTAGTTACGTAACCGTTCCGACAGGCTCGATCGCAATCTATCCAGATGAGAACACGTTCTCATCCGACTAGACCACGCTGGAGTCGCTGTTTGTCTCAAATTTGGACCCTTTATTTATAGTTAGTATTTTTGGTGTATTAATTGATGTGTATTAATTTGTTAATGACTTAGGTAGAGTGATTTGGGGGGAGAGAGGGGGGGTTGGCGTGTGTAGTGTATTATACGAGATCGTGCTTGGGTTAGTATTCACCATCAACTATTACTAACTTGTAACTAACACAAATTTTTCCACACACTCCGGACCAAAGAGCCAGAGCTCAACCCCCGCAAGTACAACTAGGTGAGTACACACACACACACACACACACACACACACACACAGAGGAAGCAGCCCATAACAGCTGTTTAAATCCCTGGTACCTATTTACTGCTAGGTAACAGGAACAACAGGTGAAAGAAACTGCCCAGTTTCGTTTCTGCCATCACCGGAGGATCGAACACGGACGCTAGGATTACGAGTTGAGAGCGCTGTCTACTCAGCTGTCAGGCCCCGTAGTGCGTGTACTCGTCAAAAACATAATTTGGGAGAGGTTAGGGGAAAGGAATGATGCTTCCTGGGTTGGGGAATTGGTGTGGGGTTAGTCACTCGGTGGCCTTGGACCTGTGGGGGAGGGGGCCGAGGGGGTTGCCAGTTATGAATTTAATGATTGAATTTGTTAAGATAGGGTATTTATGTAAAAGACGCTGTGAAGAGATAGTAACAAAAGTGTTCCTGACTGCTGTAAGGTAGTGAGTAACTGTCTTGTATGTTAGAAAAATGAATGCTTACTAGACAATTACTTTTTCTTTGAAAACATTTTTTTGGAAAATAAATACAAGTTATTTTGTAAACAAAATATGATTATTTTCCTTTAATAAACACACATGAGCACAAATGGTCCTCGGGAGTCAGAGAGATTGAGAATGAACAGCAAAATAGTAACAAAAAATGAGACGATGATGGGATACTATTTAATTCAAACATAAACCTGTTAAGTATGTAAATTACAGTACCACTAAACACGCGTACACGTACATATGTCAATCAATTTACATAAATAAACATTCACTAATATGTTCCTTTAACAATGGACAGATAGATAATTACCATACACGTGTCAGTCCAATTGCAGGTACACATAGACACACATAGCTGCACTTGTCTGTCGCTCCTGACAATAGTAAACATGTAACAAAAAATGTGACAATGATGGGACACTATGTCATTCAAACGTACACACGCTAACATTATAAATTACAGTAACACTAAACACGCGTACATGTATATATGTCATTCAATTTACATAAAAAAAACATTCACTAATATGTTCCTTTTACAATTAACACACAGATAATTACCGTACACATGTCAGTCCAATTGCAGGTACACATAAACACACATAGCTGCACTTGTCTGTCGCTCCTGACAATAGTATACATAGGTATACACACAAAACAGTCCTTTATCAACTAATGTGTGTGTGTGTGTATTTATTCCTTGTATTTATTATTTGTGTCTGCAAAATCGAGTTATTAGCTCTTGGACCCCGCCTTTCTAACAAATGTATTTTTCCTCTTTTATATCAACTACATTTATTTCTCACTAACACACACGCATACACACACACACACACAGTGGAAACAGGAGGCCAGACACAGGATACAGAATAGGAGATGAAGAACTTAATGAAACGGACTGAGAGAAAGATCTAGGAGTTGATATCACACCAAACCTGTCTCCTGAAGCATACATAAAAAGAATAACGTCTGCGGCATATGCGAGACTGCCTAACATCAGAACAGCCTTCAGGAATCTGTGTAAGGAATCATTCAGAATCTTGTACACCACATATGTAAGACCAATCCTGGAGTATGCGGCCCCAGCATGGAGTCCGTATCTTGTCAAGCAGAAGATGAAGCAGGAAAAAGTCCAAAGGTATGCCACTAGACTAGTCCCAGAACTAAGAGGCATGAGTTACGAGGAAAGGCTGCGGGAAATGCACCTTACGGCACTGGAAGACAGAAGAGTAAGGGGAGACATGATCACAACCTACACAACCCTCAGAGGAATCGACCGGGTAAACAAGGATAAACTATTCAACACTGGTGGGACGCAAACAAGGGGACACAGGTGGAAACTGAGTACCCACATGAGCCACAGAGACGTTAGAAGTAACTTTTTCAGTGTCAGAGTAGTTAACGGATGGAATGCATTAAGCAGTGATGTGGTGGAGGCTGACTCCATACACAGTTTCAAATGTAGATATGATTGAGCCCAGTAGGCTCAGGAATCTGTACACCAGTTGATTGACAGTTGAGAGGTGGGACCAAAGAACCATAGCTCAACCCCCGCATGCACAAATAGGTGAGTACACACACACACACACGCGAACTAGTAGCCAACTGTCTAAATGGAGAGAGTTTATTGGTTGTAATTCTTAAGGTCCTCGTTCGAATCCCGGTTGACGCAAGAGGAAATCGGCAGATATTCTTTAACCTGATTCACCTGTTCACCTAGCACAAATGTATCCATCAATGTAGCCCTTTATTTATCTATTTATAATTGTCAATCCATCAATCTATCTTCCCATAAACCAACAATTTTTCATTATATACATCTATCTTACTATGTATCCGTCCATCTACTCGACTGTTTATCCATCCATCTACTCATCTGTCTTTTCATCCATCAACTCATCTATGGATCCGTCTATCCGTCAATGTATATATTTATCAATCAACGTATCCATCCATATATCTATCTATTACTATTTATATCTATCTCTCTATCTATTTGTATCCGACGATCCTACTAACTCATTTTCCATTAATCTATCCATTTATCATTCTACTTATCTATCAATCTATTTATTCATCTACTTCTCTTTCCATCTATCCATCTACTCATCTATCTAACCATTAATCTATCTACATACTCCCCACTCCGTCTCCTATCGTTTTCCCAAACTCCCTCCTCCCGTACCGGCTCCTTCTTTTTTCCACCCTCCCGTAACCCTGCTCATCCTCCCTCCTTCTGCCCTTCCCATACCCGCCCCTATTCCATCCCGCCCTTCCCATCGTCTTAACTCTCGGGGCAGTTCTTTACCTTCGTTCTCACTCCTTCCGCCGTTTCTCACTCTCGCCCTCCTTACTGTCTTCCTTCCCTCCCTCCCTCCCGCTGCTAGTCCTTCCCTTCTTACCCTTCCCGTAGTCCTCCCTCCCAGCACCAGTCCTTTCATCGTCCTCTTACCTCCCCCAGTACCTCCTTCACTCCCTCTTCATCCCTCTTTCACCTCACCTACACCTCTTCTCCTGTTCTCCCTCTTTATACCACCTCTAAATCTCCCGCCCCCCCCACCGGCTTTGTACCTCTTCCCTCTTACAAAAATTAGGATCAATAGGACCAAAATTAAACTACTTTATGTGTTTAATTTAAGGAAATCATTTTTTCTGATTACGAAAAAGTCTTCAACCATCTCCAGTAATAATTCACAATTAACCTTAATTGAATCAACAGGGAGAGAGGGGGGAGGGGTGAGAATAAATAATAATTATTCCAAAATACTTTAACTAATGTCTACACCTACCATCCTATGTCCGTTCCCTACCTCAGACCATTTCCCCTCTAATTTGGTAAAAATAAGCCTTAATAATATAATAATAAATATATTCAAAAAAATCTGTGGATAGCTACAGCCTCCAGCATATATATATATATATATATATATATATATATATATATATATATATATATATATATATATATATATATATATATATATATATATATATATATATATATATATATATATATATAAGCCCATAAGCAATCCAGTTGGGATCGCCCCATTGCCGACAAAGTAGCTCCAACATTACTGTAAGCTGCGACAACACCACATGATACTGCCCGACTTAGAGCTGTAGCAGCTCCCCATGCAGAGGACTTGCTATTAGCAACCCCCAATATCAGCTACTAGCACTCGAATATTCAGCTACTAGCTTTCTCTCTCTGGCTGTGGCTCTCCGCCTCACTGCCCGAATCCACACCGAATACAGGGGTTTTGGTGGCGAGGCAGTGGCCGACAGGTACGGACGACATGGCCTTCTCTGCCAAAGGACAGGAGGATGGCATGCAAGACACTGCGATGTTAACGACATTATAAAGAGAAGCCTTATCACGGAAGGTTGTCCAGCAGAGAGAGAGTCCCGTTCCGTATTGCCCCGCAACTCTGATGAGCCTGTTGGTCGCCCAGATGGGATCACGGTGAACCCCTGGAAGAATGGTAGACAGTTATTGTGGGACTACACTTGCGTTTCAACTTTAGGCAACACCTATGTTAACTTCAGTGCTGCTCAGGCAGGAGGTGCTGCCAATCACTGGGAAGCAGCCAAGTCACATAAAAACGGAGACCTTGATCACTACTACAATTTTGTCCCCATTGCCTCAGAGACACTTGGTGCCTGGGGTAAAAGTGCTGCAAGTTTTTTGAAGGAGCTGGGGTCGAAGCTAATTGAAACAACTAGAGACCCTACAGCCGTCAGTTTTCTCTTTCAGCGCCTTAGTGTGGAGATCCAGAGAGGAATGGCTCACAGCATCCATGCTTCCTGCCCGCAATCCAAGGAGCTGGATGAGTTTGGGGGTTGTAATATAAATATTATGATTAAATTGTATTTATTTTTCGTTTCGTTGCCTTATTTATCATTAATTTTTAAATTTTCGGTATAAAAATTTATTTTTGTGTCTATGGATGTCTGTCTGTGTGTTTGTTTGAGTGTCCCTGTGAGTGTTTGGGGGAGTGTTTGTCCGGTTATACCTGTGGGTCCACGAGGCCATCTGTGTCCCCTCAGATGGTCTCCCTTATCACAGTTTTTGTGTATAGATGTGTGTCTGTGTGAGTGTTCGGGTGAGTGTGTGTCCGGTTATACCTGTGAGTCCACGAGGCCATCTGTGTCCCCTCAGATGGTCTTCTTTATCACAGTTTGTGTCTATGGATGCAGGCGATGAGTCACAATAACGCGGCTAAAGTATGTTGACCAGACCACACACTAGAAGGTGAAGGAACGACGACGTTTCGGTAAGTCCTTGACCATTCTCAAGTCGACTGAGAATGTGTCTATGAATGTGTGTCTGGGTGAGTGTCCCTGTGAGTGTCCGGGTGAGTGTGTGTGTTCGGGTATACCTGTGGGTCCACGAGGCAATCTGTGTTCCCTCAGATGGTCTTCCTTATTACAGTTTGTGTCTATGGATGTGTGTCTGAGTGAGTGTCCCTGTGAGTGTCCTGGTGAGTGTGTGTGTGTGTGTGTGTGTGTGTATGTGTGTGGTGTGTGTGTGTGTGTGAGTGTCCGGGTTTATGTGTAGTTTGGTTTCTGGAACCATTTGTGTCCCTCCCTTCAACTCTTTTCCCTTATTCCCACCGTGGGTTCGAATCCCAGGTGATTAGACCTGCCCTAGGTCAATGGATCCAAGGTATCCGTCCGTGGTCCCAACGGATTTCACCTCTTCCCTACTTTACTAGGAGTCAGGCTAATTCCAGCTATCCAGAGAACCTTTCGATACAGAGGCAGCTACAGGAGGGGACCACATAAATTAGTGCCCTGTAGTTACGTAACCGTTCCGACAGGCTCGATCGCAATCTATCCAGATGAGAACACGTTCTCATCCGACTAGACCACGCTGGAGTCGCTGTTTGTCTCAAATTTGGACCCTTTATTTATAGTTAGTATTTTTGGTGTATTAATTGATGTGTATTAATTTGTTAATGACTTAGGTAGAGTGATTTGGGGGGAGAGAGGGGGGGTTGGCGTGTGTAGTGTATTATACGAGATCGTGCTTGGGTTAGTATTCACCATCAACTATTACTAACTTGTAACTAACACAAATTTTTCCACACACTCCGGACCAAAGAGCCAGAGCTCAACCCCCGCAAGTACAACTAGGTGAGACACACACACACACACACACACAGAGGAAGCAGCCCATAACAGCTGTTTAAATCCCTGGTACCTATTTACTGCTAGGTAACAGGAACAACAGGGTGAAAGAAACTGCCCAGTTTCGTTTCTGCCATCACCGGAGGATCGAACACGGACGCTAGGATTACGAGTTGAGAGCGCTGTCTACTCAGCTGTCAGGCCCCGTAGTGCGTGTACTCGTCAAAAACATAATTTGGGAGAGGTTAGGGGAAAGGAATGATGCTTCCTGGGTTGGGGAATTGGTGTGGGGTTAGTCACTCGGTGGCCTTGGACCTGTGGGGGAGGGGGCCGAGGGGGTTGCCAGTTATGAATTTAATGATTGAATTTGTTAAGATAGGGTATTTATGTAAAAGACGCTGTGAAGAGATAGTAACAAAAGTGTTCCTGACTGCTGTAAGGTAGTGAGTAACTGTCTTGTATGTTAGAAAAATGAATGCTTACTAGACAATTACTTTTTCTTTGAAAACATTTTTTTGGAAAATAAATACAAGTTATTTTGTAAACAAAATATGATTATTTTCCTTTAATAAACACACATGAGCACAAATGGTCCTCGGGAGTCAGAGAGATTGAGAATGAACAGCAAAATAGTAACAAAAAATGAGACGATGATGGGATACTATTTAATTCAAACATAAACCTGTTAAGTATGTAAATTACAGTACCACTAAACACGCGTACACGTACATATGTCAATCAATTTACATAAATAAACATTCACTAATATGTTCCTTTAACAATGGACAGATAGATAATTACCATACACGTGTCAGTCCAATTGCAGGTACACATAGACACACATAGCTGCACTTGTCTGTCGCTCCTGACAATAGTAAACATGTAACAAAAAATGTGACAATGATGGGACACTATGTCATTCAAACGTACACACGCTAACATTATAAATTACAGTAACACTAAACGACGTATATATGTCATTCAATTTACATAAAAAAAACATTCACTAATATGTTCCTTTTACAATTAACACACAGATAATTACCGTACACATGTCAGTCCAATTGCAGGTACACATAAACACACATAGGTGCACTTGTCTGTCGCTCCTGACAATAGTATACATAGGTATACACACAAAACAGTCCTTTATCAACTAATGTGTGGTGTGTGTGTGTATTTATTCCTTGTATTATTATTTGTGTCTGCAAAATCGAGTTATTAGCTCTTGGACCCCGCCTTTCTAACAAATGTATTTTTCCTCTTTTATATCAACTACATTTATTTCTCACTAACACACACGCATACACACACACACACACAGTGGAAACAGGAGGCCAGACACAGGATACAGAATAGGAGATGAAGAACTTAATGAAACGGACTGAGAGAAAGATCTAGGAGTTGATATCACACCAAACCTGTCTCCTGAAGCATACATAAAAAGAATAACGTCTGCGGCATATGCGAGACTGCCTAACATCAGAACAGCCTTCAGGAATCTGTGTAAGGAATCATTCAGAATCTTGTACACCACATATGTAAGACCAATCCTGGAGTATGCGGCCCCAGCATGGAGTCCGTATCTTGTCAAGCAGAAGATGAAGCAGGAAAAAGTCCAAAGGTATGCCACTAGACTAGTCCCAGAACTAAGAGGCATGAGTTACGAGGAAAGGCTGCGGGAAATGCACCTTACGGCACTGGAAGACAGAAGAGTAAGGGGAGACATGATCACAACCTACACAACCCTCAGAGGAATCGACCGGGTAAACAAGGATAAACTATTCAACACTGGTGGGACGCAAACAAGGGGACACAGGTGGAAACTGAGTACCCACATGAGCCACAGAGACGTTAGAAGTAACTTTTTCAGTGTCAGAGTAGTTAACGGATGGAATGCATTAAGCAGTGATGTGGTGGAGGCTGACTCCATACACAGTTTCAAATGTAGATATGATTGAGCCCAGTAGGCTCAGGAATCTGTACACCAGTTGATTGACAGTTGAGAGGTGGGACCAAAGAACCATAGCTCAACCCCCGCATGCACAAATAGGTGAGTACACACACACACACACGCGAACTAGTAGCCAACTGTCTAAATGGAGAGAGTTTATTGGTTGTAATTCTTAAGGTCCTCGTTCGAATCCCGGTTGACGCAAGAGGAAATCGGCAGATATTCTTTAACCTGATTCACCTGTTCACCTAGCACAAATGTATCCATCAATGTAGCCCTTTATTTATCTATTTATATTGTCAATCCATCAATCTATCTTCCCATAAACCAACAATTTTTATTATATACATCTATCTTACTATGTATCCGTCCATCTACTCGACTGTTTATCCATCCATCTACTCATCTGTCTTTTCATCCATCAACTCATCTATGGATCCGTCTATCCGTCAATGTATATATTTATCAATCAACGTATCCATCCATATATCTATCTATTACTATTTATATCTATCTCTCTATCTATTTGTATCCGACGATCCTACTAACTCATTTTCCATTAATCTATCCATTTATCATTCTACTTATCTATCAATCTATTTATTCATCTACTTCTCTTTCCATCTATCCATCTACTCATCTATCTAACCATTAATCTATCTACATACTCCCCACTCCGTCTCCTATCGTTTTCCCAAACTCCCTACTCCCGTACCGGCTCCTTCTTTTTTCCACCCTCCCGTAACCCTGCTCATCCTCCCTCCTTCTGCCCTTCCCATACCCGCCCCTATTCCATCCCGCCCTTCCCATCGTCTTAACTCTCGGGGCAGTTCTTTACCTTCGTTCTCACTCCTTCCGCCGTTTCTCACTCTCGCCCTCCTTACTGTCTTCCTTCCCTCCCTCCCTCCCGCTGCTAGTCCTTCCCTTCTTACCCTTCCCGTAGTCCTCCCTCCCAGCACCAGTCCTTCTCATCGTCCTCTTACCTCCCCCAGTACCTCCTTCACTCCCTCTTCATCCCTCTTTCACCTCACCTACACCTCTTCTCCTGTTCTCCCTCTTTATACCACCTCTAAATCTCCCGCCCCCCCCCCACCGGCTTTGTACCTCTTCCCTCTTACAAAAATTAGGATCAATAGGACCAAAATTAAACTACTTTATGTGTTTAATTTAAGGAAATCATTTTTTCTGATTACGAAAAAGTCTTCAACCATCTCCAGTAATAATTCACAATTAACCTTAATTGAATCAACAGGGAGAGAGGGGGGGAGGGGTGAGAAATAATAATTATTCCAAAATACTTTAACTAATGTCTACACCTACCATCCTATGTCCGTTCCCTACCTCAGACCATTTCCCCTCTAATTTGGTAAAAATAAGCCTTAATAATATAATAATAAATATATTCAAAAAAATCTGTGGATAGCTACAGCCTCCAGCTCCCCATGCAGAGGACTTGCTATTAGCAACCCCCAATATCAGCTACTAGCACTCGTCTCACCACAGGCCCTCTGAATGGCTGTGGCTCTCCGCCTCACTGCCCGAATCCACACCGAATACAGGGGTTTTGGTGGCGAGGCAGTGGCCGACAGGTACGGACGACATGGCCTTCTCTGCCAAAGGACAGGAGGATGGCATGCAAGACACTGCGATGTTAACGACATTATAAAGAGAAGCCTTATCACGGAAGGTTGTCCAGCAGAGAGAGAGTCCCGTTCCGTATTGCCCCGCAACTCTGATGAGCCTGTTGGTCGCCCAGATGGGATCACGGTGAACCCCTGGAAGAATGGTAGACAGTTATTGTGGGACTACACTTGCGTTTCAACTTTAGGCAACACCTATGTTAACTTCAGTGCTGCTCAGGCAGGAGGTGCTGCCAATCACTGGGAAGCAGCCAAGTCACATAAAAACGGAGACCTTGATCACTACTACAATTTTGTCCCCATTGCCTCAGAGACACTTGGTGCCTGGGGTAAAAGTGCTGCAAGTTTTTTGAAGGAGCTGGGGTCGAAGCTAATTGAAACAACTAGAGACCCTACAGCCGTCAGTTTTCTCTTTCAGCGCCTTAGTGTGGAGATCCAGAGAGGAATGGCTCACAGCATCCATGCTTCCTGCCCGCAATCCAAGGAGCTGGATGAGTTTGGGGGTTGTAATATAAATATTATGATTAAATTGTATTTATTTTTTCGTTTCGTTGCCTTATTTATCATTAATTTTTAAATTTTCGGTATAAAAATTTATTTTTGTGTCTATGGATGTCTGTCTGTGTGTTTGTTTGAGTGTCCCTGTGAGTGTTTGGGGGAGTGTTTGTCCGGTTATACCTGTGGGTCCACGAGGCCATCTGTGTCCCCTCAGATGGTCTCCCTTATCACAGTTTTTGTGTATAGATGTGTGTCTGTGTGAGTGTTCGGGTGAGTGTGTGTCCGGTTATACCTGTGAGTCCACGAGGCCATCTGTGTCCCCTCAGATGGTCTTCTTTATCACAGTTTGTGTCTATGGATGCAGGCGATGAGTCACAATAACGCGGCTAAAGTATGTTGACCAGACCACACACTAGAAGGTGAAGGAACGACGACGTTTCGGTAAGTCCTTGACCATTCTCAAGTCGACTGAGAATGTGTCTATGAATGTGTGTCTGGGTGAGTGTCCCTGTGAGTGTCCGGGTGAGTGTGTGTGTTCGGGTATACCTGTGGGTCCACGAGGCAATCTGTGTTCCCTCAGATGGTCTTCCTTATTACAGTTTGTGTCTATGGATGTGTGTCTGAGTGAGTGTCCCTGTGAGTGTCCTGGTGAGTGTGTGTGTGTGTGTGTGTGTGTGTGTATGTGTGTGTGTGTGTGTGTGAGTGTCCGGGTTTATGTGTAGTTTGGTTTCTGGAACCATTTGTGTCCCTCCCTTCAACTCTTTTCCCTTATTCCCACCGTGGGTTCGAATCCCAGGTGATTAGACCTGCCCTAGGTCAATGGATCCAAGGTATCCGTCCGTGGTCCCAACGGATTTCACCTCTTCCCTACTTTACTAGGAGTCAGGCTAATTCCAGCTATCCAGAGAACCTTTCGATACAGAGGCAGCTACAGGAGGGGACCACATAAATTAGTGCCCTGTAGTTACGTAACCGTTCCGACAGGCTCGATCGCAATCTATCCAGATGAGAACACGTTCTCATCCGACTAGACCACGCTGGAGTCGCTGTTTGTCTCAAATTTGGACCCTTTATTTATAGTTAGTATTTTTGGTGTATTAATTGATGTGTATTAATTTGTTAATGACTTAGGTAGAGTGATTTGGGGGGAGAGAGGGGGGGTTGGCGTGTGTAGTGTATTATACGAGATCGTGCTTGGGTTAGTATTCACCATCAACTATTACTAACTTGTAACTAACACAAATTTTTCCACACACTCCGGACCAAAGAGCCAGAGCTCAACCCCCGCAAGTACAACTAGGTGAGTACACACACACACACACACACACACACACACAGAGGAAGCAGCCCATAACAGCTGTTTAAATCCCTGGTACCTATTTACTGCTAGGTAACAGGAACAACAGGGTGAAAGAAACTGCCCAGTTTCGTTTCTGCCATCACCGGAGGATCGAACACGGACGCTAGGATTACGAGTTGAGAGCGCTGTCTACTCAGCTGTCAGGCCCCGTAGTGCGTGTACTCGTCAAAAACATAATTTGGGAGAGGTTAGGGGAAAGGAATGATGCTTCCTGGGTTGGGGAATTGGTGTGGGGTTAGTCACTCGGTGGCCTTGGACCTGTGGGGGAGGGGGCCGAGGGGGTTGCCAGTTATGAATTTAATGATTGAATTTGTTAAGATAGGGTATTTATGTAAAAGACGCTGTGAAGAGATAGTAACAAAAGTGTTCCTGACTGCTGTAAGGTAGTGAGTAACTGTCTTGTATGTTAGAAAAATGAATGCTTACTAGACAATTACTTTTTCTTTGAAAACATTTTTTTGGAAAATAAATACAAGTTATTTTGTAAACAAAATATGATTATTTTCCTTTAATAAACACACATGAGCACAAATGGTCCTCGGGAGTCAGAGAGATTGAGAATGAACAGCAAAATAGTAACAAAAAATGAGACGATGATGGGATACTATTTAATTCAAACATAAACCTGTTAAGTATGTAAATTACAGTACCACTAAACACGCGTACACGTACATATGTCAATCAATTTACATAAATAAACATTCACTAATATGTTCCTTTAACAATGGACAGATAGATAATTACCATACACGTGTCAGTCCAATTGCAGGTACACATAGACACACATAGCTGCACTTGTCTGTCGCTCCTGACAATAGTAAACATGTAACAAAAAATGTGACAATGATGGGACACTATGTCATTCAAACGTACACACGCTAACATTATAAATTACAGTAACACTAAACACGCGTACATGTATATATGTCATTCAATTTACATAAAAAAAACATTCACTAATATGTTCCTTTTACAATTAACACACAGATAATTACCGTACACATGTCAGTCCAATTGCAGGTACACATAAACACACATAGTGCACTTGTCTGTCGCTCCTGACAATAGTATACATAGGTATACACACAAAACAGTCCTTTATCAACTAATGTGTGTGTGTGTGTGTATTTATTCCTTGTATTTATTATTTGTGTCTGCAAAATCGAGTTATTAGCTCTTGGACCCCGCCTTTCTAACAAATGTATTTTTCCTCTTTTATATCAACTACATTTATTTCTCACTAACACACACGCATACACACACACACACAGTGGAAACAGGAGGCCAGACACAGGATACAGAATAGGAGATGAAGAACTTAATGAAACGGACTGAGAGAAAGATCTAGGAGTTGATATCACACCAAACCTGTCTCCTGAAGCATACATAAAAAGAATAACGTCTGCGGCATATGCGAGACTGCCTAACATCAGAACAGCCTTCAGGAATCTGTGTAAGGAATCATTCAGAATCTTGTACACCACATATGTAAGACCAATCCTGGAGTATGCGGCCCCAGCATGGAGTCCGTATCTTGTCAAGCAGAAGATGAAGCAGGAAAAAGTCCAAAGGTATGCCACTAGACTAGTCCCAGAACTAAGAGGCATGAGTTACGAGGAAAGGCTGCGGGAAATGCACCTTACGGCACTGGAAGACAGAAGAGTAAGGGGAGACATGATCACAACCTACACAACCCTCAGAGGAATCGACCGGGTAAACAAGGATAAACTATTCAACACTGGTGGGACGCAAACAAGGGGACACAGGTGGAAACTGAGTACCCACATGAGCCACAGAGACGTTAGAAGTAACTTTTTCAGTGTCAGAGTAGTTAACGGATGGAATGCATTAAGCAGTGATGTGGTGGAGGCTGACTCCATACACAGTTTCAAATGTAGATATGATTGAGCCCAGTAGGCTCAGGAATCTGTACACCAGTTGATTGACAGTTGAGAGGTGGGACCAAAGAACCATAGCTCAACCCCCGCATGCACAAATAGGTGAGTACACACACACACACACGCGAACTAGTAGCCAACTGTCTAAATGGAGAGAGTTTATTGGTTGTAATTCTTAAGGTCCTCGTTCGAATCCCGGTTGACGCAAGAGGAAATCGGCAGATATTCTTTAACCTGATTCACCTGTTCACCTAGCACAAATGTATCCATCAATGTAGCCCTTTATTTATCTATTTATAATTGTCAATCCATCAATCTATCTTCCCATAAACCAACAATTTTTCATTATATACATCTATCTTACTATGTATCCGTCCATCTACTCGACTGTTTATCCATCCATCTACTCATCTGTCTTTTCATCCATCAACTCATCTATGGATCCGTCTATCCGTCAATGTATATATTTATCAATCAACGTATCCATCCATATATCTATCTATTACTATTTATATCTATCTCTCTATCTATTTGTATCCGACGATCCTACTAACTCATTTTCCATTAATCTATCCATTTATCATTCTACTTATCTATCAATCTATTTATTCATCTACTTCTCTTTCCATCTATCCATCTACTCATCTATCTAACCATTAATCTATATACTACATACTCCCAAACTCCGTCTCCTATCGTTTTT
>NW_027189148.1:1199919-1209919 GCF_040958095.1 Procambarus clarkii | reverse complement strand
GGCGACAGTACACATATCAGGACTGCCGCCGCAATGTGCGTTCGACTTGTCGATGTATCTGGTATTCTTGCGATTCACATACCGACACGCAGTTAGCTGCGGTCTTCATCGACCCACGAGCCAAGTGATCCACCGTTAAGAGTTGTATATGTTTTTATTAAGGCCTGTCGGCCGTCTATCACTCCATCATAGGAGGACGTAATGTATGGGGGGTTTGATAGGGCTGGTAAGAGCCCGACTTTGGTTAGAAGACACATAAAATGCTTTTTTTCTCTCTCCCCTTTTTCCTCCTCTGCCGCACACGTACATTTACGTTTACAGTAGAGTGAAGGCGGGGAGGGAGGGGCCCACTGGGAAGCGTGTCAAGGAAAACCCAGCACTAGACGCCGCCAGAGTAGCAGGCGCCGGCCCTGTCAACGAGAGGAGCAGTAGCGTCTTCGCCTGCTGCTTTCTCTCTATGGTGTGGGTGCCGGAAGCCACTGAGCGACCGGGGACAAGGAAGAAAGATGTCGGTGACGGGTGTCGCGAGCCCCAACAGATGACTCTAAAGCAGTATACGGCGCTAGGACTGTGACCTGCGCCGGTCGGACTGACTGACATGTCATGTCAGTCCGACATCACAGACCTGTTATTGTCTCACAGTGGGTGTTGATCTCCCCGCCGTTTATCCGCTTTCTCCTTTCCCACGGCAATTGGGTGCGGCTCCCAAGGCTACCCTTGCCTTCTTCGCATTGAAGAATACTCGAACGACGACGACGAGCCGATGGTTGCAGCTCTCGCGTCACAAACTGTAATGATCCTTCCGCAGGTTCACCTACGGAAACCTTGTTACGACTTTTACTTCCTCTAAATGATCAAGTTTGGACATCTTTCCGTCAGCTCGAGGCGAGAACCCCTTGCGCCGAGACGCGAGGGGTAGAACATCCAAGAGCGCCAGTCCGAAGGCCTCACTAAATCATTCAATCGGTAGTAGCGACGGGCGGTGTGTACAAAGGGCAGGGACGTAATCAGCGCAAGCTGATGACTTGCACTTACTGGGAATTCCTCGTTCATGGGAAACAATTGCAAGCCCCAATCCCTATCATGAAGGGGATTGAACGGGTTACCCGCTCCTCTCGGAGGGGGAGAACACGTTGATCTCTTCAGTGTAGCGCGCGTGCGGCCCAGAACATCTAAGGGCATCACAGACCTGTTATTGCTCAATCTCGTGCGGCTAGAATTGCCGCTAATCCCTCTAAGAAGAAGTTGCGAACTGGACACCAATTGCTGGAGATCCGTCGACTAGTTAATAGGCCAGAGTCTCGTTCGTTATCGGAATTAACCAGACAAATCGCTCCACCAACTAAGAACGGCCATGCACCACCACCCACCGAATCGAGAAAGAGCTCTCAATCTGTCAATCCTTCCGGTGTCTGGGCCTGGTGAGGTTCCCCGTGTTGAGTCAAATTAAGCCGCAGGCTCCACTCCTGGTGGTGCCCTTCCGTCAATTCCTTTAAGTTTCAGCTTTGCAACCATACTTCCCCCGGAACCCAAAGACTTTGGTTTCCCGGAAGCTGCCCGCCGGGTCATGGGAATAACGCCGGCGGATCGCTAGTTGGCATCGTTTATGGTTAGAACTAGGGCGGTATCTGATCGCCTTCGAACCTCTAACTTTCGTTCTTGATTAATGAAAACATCCTTGGCAAATGCTTTCGCAGTAGTTCGTCTTGCGACGGTCCAAGAATTTCACCTCTAGCGTCGCAGTACGAATGCCCCCGCCTGTTCCTATTAGTCATTACCTCAGGTTCCGAAAACCAACAAAATAGAACCGAGGTCCTATTCCATTATTCCATGCATAGACATTCAGGCCATTAAAGTAGCCTGCTCTGAGCACTCTAATTTTTTCAAAGTAAACGTGCCGGCCACTCGGGACACTCGATGAAGAGCACCCCGTGCGAGCCGGCGGGGCTAGTTAGCTGTTCGGAGCGTGACAGTAAGCACCAGGCGGTGTACCGTCAGTCCGGAACTGAGATCCAACTACGAGCTTTTTAACCGCAACAACTTTAATATACGCTATTGGAGCTGGAATTACCGCGGCTGCTGGCACCAGACTTGCCCTCCAATAGATCCTCGTTAAAGGATTTAAAGTGTACTCATTCCGATTGCGAGGCCTCGGATGAGTCTCGCATCGTTATTTTTCGTCACTACCTCCCCGTGCCGGGAGTGGGTAATTTGCGTGCCTGCTGCCTTCCTTAGATGTGGTAGCCGTTTCTCAGGCTCCCTCTCCGGAATCGAACCCTGATTCCCCGTTACCCGTTATAGCCATTGTAGGCGCATAACCTACAATCGAAAGCTGATAAGGCAGACACTTGAAGGATGCGGCGCCGGTGCGGAGACCGTGCGCTCAGCAAAAAGTTATTCAGATTCACCACGGGTGGGTTAACGGACCGAGGCCCGACCAGTTTTGAACTAATAAAAGCGCTCTTCCCTTGCGGTCAGAGACGTGATGCATGTATTAGCTCTAGAATTACCACAGTTATCCAAGTAAGTGGGTTTACAGATCCAATGAAACATAGCTGATTTAATGAGCCATTCGCGGTTTCGCCTTAACTCGGCTTGTACTTACACATGCATGGCTTAATCTTTGAGACAAGCATATGACTACTGGCAGGATCAACCAGGTAGCTCAACAGTACTACTGATATATAGTACACAAGACACACACACACACACACACCCCTCGCTCCCCTCGGTTTTGCGTTTTAATCCTGCTTTGCAAGTTAAATCTCACTATGGACTCTCTAGCAGCCCGACAGTATGGCGTTATGTCGATACGTTAGACGAACAGAGGCGGAGGAGAGCAGTTACTCCGCGTGGACGAACGATCATAACTACCCCGCCGAGATTACTCCTGCTCGTCATTGTCGTCATTCAACACGGCAAGCTGGAAAAACAGGAGGAGGAGCAGTAGTAAGTGAGTAGGTGGTGGTGGTGGTCTTTTTCGTTTTGGTAGGGACGCGAGTCTTATTTTCCTCGGCGTCACCCCTTTTATATGAAAGGAACCGTCGGAAATGCATCCGAGGTGCCGTGTGGTTTGTCGCCTCCTCGTTGGTGGAGAGAGGCGACGCCACAGTGTTTTTGTTCAGCCTTCCCATGACATGGAAGAAGGTTGGTGCTCTGTTCCCATGCACACAGACCGATCGATAGCTGACTCGATGTGCAGTCGTAGGCTGGAGAAGTGATCGCACGGAGATCGGAAGGAATCGTCGTGACACAATACAGAGGCGCTGCTTTGAAGGCCTCTCGAGCCTCACGACGTGCGCGATTACGGGCGCTCTCGCCTAATGCTACGTATGTCTAGCAGAATGCAAGTTCGCCTCGCGCACCGGACCCGAGATGCCGCAGCGTGTGCAGTGACAGTTCTCAGTTTGCATCGAGCATCGGGATCATGCTCTTGCGGGAAGGAGGATGATGGGGGGTTGTGTGGAGAGAGAGCTGCTGCCGAAACAAACTACTCACTCCAGGGAGGAATTGAAGGCAATTCTCGAGCCACACGACATGCGCGAGTTTCGCCGACCGTCTTCGCCCACTGTTACGTATGTCTAACACATGAACAAGATCGGTCGCACGCGCACACCGGACCCCGAGGTGCCTGGGCTCTGGAACCACACGACATGTGCGAGGAGGGCCGCCTTCGCCTGCAAGTTACGTATGTCTAACAAGACGCAATGGTCGGTCGCTCACACACCGGACTCCAAATACCTCAGCCTATGTGGCATTTGCCCCGCGACAGACAGGCAGGTTCCCCATTGGCGCCGGTGAACGAGAAGCAGTTCGCAACCGCACCGGAACCCAGAACCTGTGATCCAATCCCGCGACAGGCAAAACACCGTCTGGTTCCCCAATTACTCCGGTATACGTCTGCGGCAAACAGTTCGCTACCGCACCGGAACCGAGAACCAGCACCCTAACAGTGGGGGAAGAGAAAGGAGCCCACGCACCAAAACAATGGAATACATTTGCTCCTTCTCTCTGGCGACAACGAGACACAATGTCGCCAAGACGCCGGTAGTAGGTTCAGCCAGCCACCGAGTCTCCCCCTTTATATAGCTATATCTAACGTCCATGGAAGGCCATCTCGGACCACACGACATGCGCGAGTTTCGCCGACCGTCTTCGCCCACTGTTACGTATGTCTAACACATGAACAAGATCGGTCGCACGCGCACACCGGACCCGAGATGCCTGGCTCTGGAACCACACGACATGTGCAAGGAGGGCCGCCTTCGCCTAATGTTACGTATGTCTAACAGAACGCAATGGTCGGTCACTCACACACCGGACTCCAAATACCTCAGCCTATGTGGCATTTGCCCCGCGACAGACAGGCAGGTTCCCCATTGGCGCCGGTGAACGAGAAGCAGTTCGCAACCGCACCGGAACCCAGAACCTGTGATCCAATCCCGCGACAGGCAAAACACCGTCTGGTTCCCCAATTACTCCGGTATACGTCTGCGGCAAACAGTTCGCTACCGCACCGGAACCGAGAACCAGCGCCCTAACAGTGGGGGAAGAGAAAGGAGCCCACGTACCAAAACAATGGAATACATTTGCTCCTTCTCTCTGGCGACAACGAGACACAATGTCGCCAAGACGCCGGTAGTTGTCAGCCAGCCACCGAGTCTCCCCCCTTTATATAGCTATATCTAATGTGCATGGAAGGCCATCTCGGACCACACGACATGCGCGAGTTTCGCCGACCGTCTTCGCCCACTGTTACGTATGTCTAACACATGAACAAGATCGGTCGCACGCGCACACCGGACCCGAGATGCCTGGCTCTGGAACCACACGACATGTGCAAGGAGGGCCGCCTTCGCCTAATGTTACGTATGTCTAACAGAACGCAATGGTCGGTCACTCACACACCGGACTCCAAATACCTCGGCATATGTACCCCGCGACAGGTAAAAGGCTGGTTCCCCATTTACTCCGGTAAACGTCTGCGGCAAACAGTTCGCTACCGCACCGGAACCGAGAACCAGCACCGTGGAATGGGGGAAGGGAAAGTAGCCAACGCACCAAAACAATGGAAAACATTTGCTCCTTCCCTCTGGCAACAACGAGACTTAGAATGTCGCCAAGACGCAGGTAGTTGTCAGTAGTCTCCCTCGCATGGTCCCCTAAGACAGCAGGTTACCCACGAGAAAGGTGCCACAGACACCAGGTCTCCCCTATATATATCGAATGGGTCAAGGTGATGTCGTCACTTCGTGCAAATTGAGCTCAAATGGTCGCCCAGCTCTCGCTGTGCTGTGGTCTAAGCACGAAAACCCCTGATGTACCATGTCCCAGTTCTGGAAAAAGGTACACTCCGGCGCTCGATTTCGGCCAGAATGCCGAACTTGCCTCCCAATTCCTTTCAGGTCTGAGAGCCTTGAAGGACAATAGGGTTACCGGACCAGGCACTTGCAAGGGAGTCAGGGTTACGTTTCGCCGTTTCGGTACCCTCCATCCGATTTGGACGAGATTGAAAACGGAAGCACTTGGGCCGAAGGCCGACGCGGGACTCTAGTCGCCGGGCCCGGCTCTAGCCCCTGGACCCGGGTTAAGTTGTGCCGTTTCCGTACCCCTCGTCCGATTTGGACGAGATTGAAAACAGAAGCACTTGGGTCGGAGGCCGACGCGGGACTCTAGTCCCCGGGCCCGGCTCTAGCTACTGGACCCGGCTGGCAAAACGTAACTTCGGCGCCCTCCGTCCGATTTCCGCGAGACTGAAAACGCAAACGCCCAACCGGAAGCACACCGCTGGGCTTTAGTCCCTGGGTCCGGCTCTAGCTCTGGGGCCCGGCTAGCCGCTGTTAACTTCGGCGCCCGCCGTCTGATTTCGACGAGACTGAAAACGCCAGCTCTGCCGGCAAAGACGGCTACTCAACAATAGCCGATGGGCTCGGCTCTAGCTCCGGGACCCGGCTCGCCGCTGGTATCTTCGGCGCCTGCCGTCCGATTTCCGCGGGGCCGACCACCCCAGCACCCGCATCCAAAGTAGGTTACCCGGCAGTAGCCGACAAATCCGGCTCTAGCTCCTGGACCCGGCTGGCCACTGGTAAATTCGGCACCCGCCGTACGATTTCCGCGGGACTGAACACACCTTCTTCCTGCATCGGAGGAAGGTACTCGGCAATAGCCGTTGGGCCCGGCTCTAGCCACTGGACCCTGGTCTCCGGTGGTAACTTCTTCGGCGCCACCGGCCCAATTCGACCAGACCCGAGCTGACGACAGGGAGAAAGGCACACTCGCTCAGGTAACTTTGTTCGAGAACATATCCCGGCTCCCGACGACACCGGCAACGCTCGCATGCTACACGAGAAACACTGCTGGCGCGACCGCCACACACCGGGCAGGAGCAGGCCGTCACGCCAGGCCAGGCATTCTCTGTGCCGGAGCATTGCCGGAGACTGGACGAGGTCCAGCGGGTAAACGGCGGGAGTAAGCCGCTCGCCTAACAGTCCAGGTTTGCACCTCCCTCCCCCCCATCTCCGGTTTCCTCCCTGCCCTAAGCCGCCTAACAGGACTCTCTCGACGCCACACCGAGCCACAGTGGGTCGTCTCGCCATTCTCTCTTGGTGCCACACCATGGACGGATCCTAGCCCGCCTTTTGAGTTCGAATCTCCGTTTTCGGCGACCCACCTTAACACCCCCCCTCTCCTCACCCATCCAGAGCCCAACCCCACCCCCTACCCCCCCAAGTCCTCGCCTCTGCTTTTCCTTCCTGCCCTCAGCCACCTGAAAGATCTACTCGACGGTTTCACCGAGCCACAGTGAGGTCGTCTCTGAATTTCCTCACTGTCCCCAGCCGCCTCACAGCACTCTCTCGACGACGCACCGAGCCCTCGGTGGGTCGTCTCTCCGTTTCCTCCCTGTCCTCAGCCGCCTCACAGGACTCTCTCGACGCCTCACCCTGCCACAGTGGGTCGTCTCTCCGTTCTGTCTCTGTGTCGGATCAGGGACGGATCCTAGCCCGCCGTTTGAGGTCGAATCTCCGTTTTCGGCGACCCACCTTAACACCCCCCCTCCCCTCACCCATCCAGAGCCCAACCCCACCCCCTACCCCCCCATGTCCTCGTCTCTGCTTTTCCTTCCTGCCCTCAGCCACCTGAAAGATCTACTCGACGGTTTCACCGAGCCACAGTGAGGTCGTCTCTCAATTTCCTCCCTGTCCCCAGCCGCCTCACAGCACTCTCTCGACGACGCACCCAGCCCTCAGTGGGTCGTCTCTCCGTTTCCTCCCTGTCCTCAGCCGCCTCACAGCACTCTCTCGACGACGCACCGAGCCCTCGGTGGGTCGTCTCTCCGTTTCCTCCCTGTCCTCAGCCGCCTCACAGGACTCTCTCGACGCCTCACCCTGCCACAGTGGGTCGTCTCTCCGTTCTGTCTCTGTGTCGGATCAGGGACGGATCCTAGCCCGCCTTTTGAGTTCGAATCTCCGTTTTCGGCGACCCACCTTAACACCCCCCCTCCCCTCACCCATCCAGAGCCCAACCCCACCCCCTACCCCCCCAAGTCCTCGTCTCTGCTTTTCCTTCCTGCCCTCAGCCACCTGAAAGATCTACTCGACGGTTTCACCGAGCCACAGTGAGGTCGTCTCTCAATTTCCTCCCTGTCCCCAGCCGCCTCACAGCACTCTCTCGACGACGCACCCAGCCCTCAGTGGGTCGTCTCTCCGTTTCCTCCCTGTCCTCAGCCGCCTCACAGCACTCTCTCGACGACGCACCGAGCCCTCGGTGGGTCGTCTCTCCGTTTCCTCCCTGTCCTCAGCCGCCTCACAGGACTCTCTCGACGCCTCACCCTGCCACAGTGGGTCGTCTCTCCGTTCTGTCTCTGTGTCGGATCAGGGACGGATCCTAGCCCGCCTTTTGAGTTCGAATCTCCGTTTTCGGCGACCCACCTTAACACCCCCCCTCCCCTCACCCATCCAGAGCCCAACCACACCCCCTACCCCCCCAAGTCCTCGTCTCTGCTTTTCCTTCCTGCCCTCAGCCACCTGAAAGATCTACTCGACGGTTTCACCGAGCCACAGTGAGGTCGTCTCTCAATTTCCTCCCTGTCCCCAGCCGCCTCACAGCACTCTCTCGACGACGCACCCAGCCCTCAGTGGGTCGTCTCTCCGTTTCCTCCCTGTCCTCAGCCGCCTCACAGCACTCTCTCGACGACGCACCGAGCCCTCGGTGGGTCGTCTCTCCGTTTCCTCCCTGTCCTCAGCCGCCCCACAGGACTCTCTCGACGCCACACCCTGCCACAGTGGGTCGTCTCTCCGTTCCGTCTCTGTGTCGGATCAGGGACGGATCCTAGCCCGCCGTTTGAGGTCGAATCTCCGTTTTCGGCGACCCACCTTAACACCCCCCCTCCCCTCACCCATCCAGAGCCCAACCCCACCCCCTAACCCCCCATGTCCTCGTCTCTGCTTTTCCTTCCTGCCCTCAGCCACCTGAAAGATCTACTCGACGGTTTCACCGAGCCACAGTGAGGTCGTCTCTCAATTTCCTCCCTGTCCCCAGACGCCTCACAGCACTCTCTCGACGACGCACCCAGCCCTCAGTGGGTCGTCTCTCCGTTTCCTCCCTGTCCTCAGCCGCCTCACAGCACTCTCTCGACGACGCACCGAGCCCTCGGTGGGTCGTCTCTCCGTTTCCTCCCTGTCCTCAGCCGCCTCACAGGACTCTCTCGACGCCTCACCCTGCCACAGTGGGTCGTCTCTCCGTTCTGTCTCTGTGTCGGATCAGGGACGGATCCTAGCCCGCCTTTTGAGTTCGAATCTCCGTTTTCGGCGACCCACCTTAACACCCACCCTCCCCTCACCCATCCAGAGCCCAACCCCACCCCCTACCCCCCCAAGTCCTCGTCTCTGCTTTTCCTTCCTGCCCCCAGCCACCTGAAAGATCTACTCGACGGTTTCACCGAGCCACAGTGAGGTCGTCTCTCAATTTCCTCCCTGTCCCCAGCCGCCTCACAGCACTCTCTCGACGACGCACCCAGCCCTCAGTGGGTCGTCTCTCCGTTTCCTCCCTGTCCTCAGCCGCCTCACAGCACTCTCTCGACGACGCACCGAGCCCTCGGTGGGTCGTCTCTCCGTTTCCTCCCTGTCCTCAGCCGCCTCACAGGACTCTCTCGACGCCTCACCCTGCCACAGTGGGTCGTCTCTCCGTTCTGTCTCTGTGTCGGATCAGGGACGGATCCTAGCCCGCCTTTTGAGTTCGAATCTCCGTTTTCGGCGACCCACCTTAACACCCCCCCTCCCCTCACCCATCCAGAGCCCAACCCCACCCCCTACCCCCCCAAGTCCTCGTCTCTGCTTTTCCTTCCTGCCCTCAGCCACCTGAAAGATCTACTCGACGGTTTCACCGAGCCACAGTGAGGTCGTCTCTCAATTTCCTCCCTGTCCCCAGCCGCCTCGCAGCACTCTCTCGACGACGCACCCAGCCCTCAGTGGGTCGTCTCTCCGTTTCCTCCCTGTCCTCAGCCGCCTCACAGCACTCTCTCGACGACGCACCGAGCCCTCGGTGGGTCGTCTCTCCGTTTCCTCCCTGTCCTCAGCCGCCTCACAGGACTCTCTCGACGCCTCACCCTGCCACAGTGGGTCGTCTCTCCGTTCTGTCTCTGTGTCGGATCAGGGACGGATCCTAGCCCGCCTTTTGAGTTCGAATCTCCGTTTTCGGCGACCCACCTTAACACCCCCCCTCCCCTCACCCATCCAGAGCCCAACCCCACCCCCTACCCCCCCAAGTCCTCGTCTCTGCTTTTCCTTCCTGCCCTCAGCCACCTGAAAGATCTACTCGACGGTTTCACCGAGCCACAGTGAGGTCGTCTCTCAATTTCCTCCCTGTCCCCAGCCGCCTCACAGCACTCTCTCGACGACGCACCCAGCCCTCAGTGGGTCGTCTCTCCGTTTCCTCCCTGTCCTCAGCCGCCTCACAGCACTCTCTCGACGACGCACCGAGCCCTCGGTGGGTCGTCTCTCCG
>NW_027189148.1:1189919-1192419 GCF_040958095.1 Procambarus clarkii | reverse complement strand
CACTGGGAAGCGTGTCAAGGAAAACCCAGCACTAGACGCCGCCAGAGTAGCAGGCGCCGGCCCTGTCAACGAGAGGAGCAGTAGCGTCTTCGCCTGCTGCTTTCTCTCTATGGTGTGGGTGCCGGAAGCCACTGAGCGACCGGGGACAAGGAAGAAAGATGTCGGTGACGGGTGTCGCGAGCCCCAACAGATGACTCTAAAGCAGTATACGGCGCTAGGACTGTGACCTGCGCCGGTCGGACTGACTGACATGTCATGTCAGTCCGACATCACAGACCTGTTATTGTCTCACAGTGGGTGTTGATCTCCCCGCCGTTTATCCGCTTTCTCCTTTCCCACGGCAATTGGGTGCGGCTCCCAAGGCTACCCTTGCCTTCTTCGCATTGAAGAATACTCGAACGACGACGACGAGCCGATGGTTGCAGCTCTCGCGTCACAAACTGTAATGATCCTTCCGCAGGTTCACCTACGGAAACCTTGTTACGACTTTTACTTCCTCTAAATGATCAAGTTTGGACATCTTTCCGTCAGCTCGAGGCGAGAACCCCTTGCGCCGAGACGCGAGGGGTAGAACATCCAAGAGCGCCAGTCCGAAGGCCTCACTAAATCATTCAATCGGTAGTAGCGACGGGCGGTGTGTACAAAGGGCAGGGACGTAATCAGCGCAAGCTGATGACTTGCACTTACTGGGAATTCCTCGTTCATGGGAAACAATTGCAAGCCCCAATCCCTATCATGAAGGGGATTGAACGGGTTACCCGCTCCTCTCGGAGGGGGAGAACACGTTGATCTCTTCAGTGTAGCGCGCGTGCGGCCCAGAACATCTAAGGGCATCACAGACCTGTTATTGCTCAATCTCGTGCGGCTAGAATTGCCGCTAATCCCTCTAAGAAGAAGTTGCGAACTGGACACCAATTGCTGGAGATCCGTCGACTAGTTAATAGGCCAGAGTCTCGTTCGTTATCGGAATTAACCAGACAAATCGCTCCACCAACTAAGAACGGCCATGCACCACCACCCACCGAATCGAGAAAGAGCTCTCAATCTGTCAATCCTTCCGGTGTCTGGGCCTGGTGAGGTTCCCCGTGTTGAGTCAAATTAAGCCGCAGGCTCCACTCCTGGTGGTGCCCTTCCGTCAATTCCTTTAAGTTTCAGCTTTGCAACCATACTTCCCCCGGAACCCAAAGACTTTGGTTTCCCGGAAGCTGCCCGCCGGGTCATGGGAATAACGCCGGCGGATCGCTAGTTGGCATCGTTTATGGTTAGAACTAGGGCGGTATCTGATCGCCTTCGAACCTCTAACTTTCGTTCTTGATTAATGAAAACATCCTTGGCAAATGCTTTCGCAGTAGTTCGTCTTGCGACGGTCCAAGAATTTCACCTCTAGCGTCGCAGTACGAATGCCCCCGCCTGTTCCTATTAGTCATTACCTCAGGTTCCGAAAACCAACAAAATAGAACCGAGGTCCTATTCCATTATTCCATGCATAGACATTCAGGCCATTAAAGTAGCCTGCTCTGAGCACTCTAATTTTTTCAAAGTAAACGTGCCGGCCACTCGGGACACTCGATGAAGAGCACCCCGTGCGAGCCGGCGGGGCTAGTTAGCTGTTCGGAGCGTGACAGTAAGCACCAGGCGGTGTACCGTCAGTCCGGAACTGAGATCCAACTACGAGCTTTTTAACCGCAACAACTTTAATATACGCTATTGGAGCTGGAATTACCGCGGCTGCTGGCACCAGACTTGCCCTCCAATAGATCCTCGTTAAAGGATTTAAAGTGTACTCATTCCGATTGCGAGGCCTCGGATGAGTCTCGCATCGTTATTTTTCGTCACTACCTCCCCGTGCCGGGAGTGGGTAATTTGCGTGCCTGCTGCCTTCCTTAGATGTGGTAGCCGTTTCTCAGGCTCCCTCTCCGGAATCGAACCCTGATTCCCCGTTACCCGTTATAGCCATTGTAGGCGCATAACCTACAATCGAAAGCTGATAAGGCAGACACTTGAAGGATGCGGCGCCGGTGCGGAGACCGTGCGCTCAGCAAAAAGTTATTCAGATTCACCACGGGTGGGTTAACGGACCGAGGCCCGACCAGTTTTGAACTAATAAAAGCGCTCTTCCCTTGCGGTCAGAGACGTGATGCATGTATTAGCTCTAGAATTACCACAGTTATCCAAGTAAGTGGGTTTACAGATCCAATGAAACATAGCTGATTTAATGAGCCATTCGCGGTTTCGCCTTAACTCGGCTTGTACTTACACATGCATGGCTTAATCTTTGAGACAAGCATATGACTACTGGCAGGATCAACCAGGTAGCTCAACAGTACTACTGATATATAGTACACAAGACACACACACACACACACACCCCTCGCTCCCCTCGGTTTTGCGTTTAATCCTGCTTTGCAAGTTAAATCTCACTATGGACTCTCTAGCAGCCCGACAGTATGGCGTTATGTCGATACGTTAGACGAACAGAGGCGGAGGAGAGCAGTTACTC